>NC_091283.1:15370944-15590944 GCF_032444005.1 Ranitomeya imitator
CAGTGTCATTATCCTGTACCCCGAGTGTCAGTGTCATTATCCTGCACCCCGAGTGTCAGTGTCATTATCCTGTACCCTAGTGTCAGTGTCATTATCCTGTACCCCGAGTGTCAGTGTCATTATCCTGTACCCAGAGTGTCAGTGTCATTATCCTGCACCCCAGTGTCAGTGTCATTATCCTGTACCCCCAGTGTCAGTGTCATTATCCTGCACCCCAGTGTCAGTGTCATTATCCTGTACCCCGAGTGTCAGTGTCATTATCCTGTACCCCGAGTGTCAGTGTCATTATCAGTGTCATTATCCTGTACCCTAAGTGTCAGTGTCATTATCCTGTCAGCCGAGTGTCAGTGTCATTATCCTGTACCCCCAGTGTCAGTGTCATTATCCTGTACCCCGAGTGTCAGTGTCATTATCCTGTACCCCCAGTGTCAGTGTCATTATCCTGTACCCCGAGTGTCAGTGTCATTATCCTGTACCCCGAGTGTCAGTGTCATTATCAGTGTCATTATCCTGTACCCTAAGTGTCAGTGTCATTATCCTGTCAGCCGAGTGTCAGTGTCATTATCCTGTACCCCGAGTGTCAGTGTCATTATCCTGTACCCCGAGTGTCAGTGTCATTATCCTGTACCCCGAGTGTCAGTGTCATTATCCTGTACCCCGAGTGTCAGTGTCATTATCCTGTACCCCGAGTGTCAGTGTCATTATCCTGTACCCCGAGTGTCAGTGTCATTATCCTGTACCCCGAGTGTCAGTGTCATTATCCTGTACCCCGAGTGTCAGTATCATTATCCTGTACCCCGAGTGTCAGTGTCATTATCCTGTACCCTAGTGTCAGTGTCATTATCCTGTACCCCCAGTGTCAGTGTTATTATCCTGTACCCCAGTGTCAGTGTCATTATCCTGTACCCCCAGTGTCAGTGTCATTATCCTGTACCCCGAGTGTCAGTGTCATTATCCTGTACCCCGAGTGTCAGTGTCATTATCCTGTACCCCGAGTGTCAGTGTCATTATCCTGTACCCCCAGTGTCAGTGTCATTATCCTGTACCCCGAGTGTCAGTGTCATTATCCTGTACCCTAGTGTCAGTGTCATTATCCTGTACCCCGAGTGTCAGTGTCATTATCCTGTACCCCAGTGTCAGTGTCATTATCCTGTACCCCGAGTGTCAGTGTCATTATCCTGTACCCTAGTGTCAGTGTCATTATCCTGTACCCCGAGTGTCAGTGTCATTATCCTGTACCCTAGTGTCAGTGTCATTATCCTGTACCCCCAGTGTCAGTGTCATTATCCTGTACCCCCAGTGTCAGTGTCATTATCCTGTACCCCCAGTGTCAGTGTTATTATCCTGTACCCCAGTGTCAGTATCATTATCCTGTACCCCCAGTGTCAGTGTCATTATCCTGTACCCCGAGTGTCAGTGTCATTATCCTGTACCCGAGTGTCAGTGTCATTATCCTGTACCCCGAGTGTCAGTGTCATTATCCTGTACCCCGAGTGTCAGTGTCATTATCCTGTACCCCGAGTGTCAGTGTCATTATCCTGTACCCCCAGTGTCAGTGTCATTATCCTGTACCCCGAGTGTCAGTGTCATTATCCTGTACCCCGAGTGTCAGTGTCATTATCCTGTACCCCGAGTGTCAGTGTCATTATCCTGTACCCTAGTGTCAGTGTCATTATCCTGTACCCCGAGTGTCAGTGTCATTATCCTGTACCCCGAGTGTCAGTGTCATTATCCTGTACCCTAGTGTCAGTGTCATTATCCTGTACCCCGAGTGTCAGTGTCATTATCCTGTACCCTAGTGTCAGTGTCATTATCCTGTACCCCCAGTGTCAGTGTCATTATCCTGTACCCCGAGTGTCAGTGTCATTATCCTGTACCCCGAGTGTCAGAGTCATTATCCTGTACCCCGAGTGTCAGTGTCATTATCCTGTACCCTAGTGTCAGTGTCATTATCCTGTACCCCGAGTGTCAGTGTCATTATCCTGTACCCTAGTGTCAGTGTCATTATCCTGTACCCCCAGTGTCAGTGTCATTATCCTGTACCCCGAGTGTCAGTGTCATTATCCTGCACCCCAGTGTCAGTGTCATTATCCTGTACCCCGAGTGTCAGTGTTATTATCCTGTACCCCACTGTCAGTGTCATTATCCTGTACCCCGAGTGTCAGTGTCATTATCCTGTACCCCGAGTGTCAGTGTCATTATCCTGTACCCTAGTGTCAGTGTCATTATCCTGTACCCCCAGTGTCAGTGTCATTATCCTGTACCCCGAGTGTCAGTGTCATTATCCTGCACCCCAGTGTCAGTGTTATTATCCTGTACCCCAGTGTCAGTGTCATTATCCTGTACCCCGAGTGTCAGTGTCATTATCCTGTACCCCGAGTGTCAGTGTCATTATCCTGTACCCCGAGTGTCAGTGTCATTATCCTGTACCCCCAGTGTCAGTGTCATTATCCTGTACCCCGAGTGTCAGTGTCATTATCCTGCACCCCAGTGTCAGTGTCATTATCCTTTACCCCCAGTGTCAGTGTTATTATCCTGTACCCCCAGTGTCAGTATCATTATCCTGTACCCCCAGTGTCAGTGTCATTATCCTGTATCCCGAGTGTCAGTGTCATTATCCTGTACCCCAGTGTCAGTGTCATTATCCTGTACCCCCAGTGTCAGTATCATTATCCTGTACCCCCAGTGTCAGTGTCATTATCCTGTATCCCGAGTGTCAGTGTCATTATCCTGTACCCTAGTGTCAGTGTCATTATCCTGTACCCCCAGTGTCAGTGTCATTATCCTGTACCCCGAGTGTCAGTGTCATTATCCTGTACCCCCAGTGTCAGTGTCATTATCCTGTACCCCGAGTGTCAGTGTCATTATCCTGTACCCCAGTGTCAGTGTCATTATCCTGTACCCCCAGTGTCAGTGTCATTATCCTGTATCCCGAGTGTCAGTGTCATTATCCTGTACCCTAGTGTCAGTGTCATTATCCTGTACCCCGAGTGTCAGTGTCATTATCCTGTACCCTAGTGTCAGTGTCATTATCCTGTACCCCCAGTGTCAGTGTCATTATCCTGTACCCCGAGTGTCAGTGTCATTATCCTGTACCCCGAGTGTCAGTGTCATTATCCTGTACCCTAGTGTCAGTGTCATTATCCTGTACCCCCAGTGTCAGTGTCATTATCCTGTACCCCGAGTGTCAGTGTCATTATCCTGCACCCCCAGTGTCAGTGTTATTATCCTGTACCCCAGTGTCAGTGTCATTATCCTGTACCCCCAGTGTCAGTGTCATTATCCTGTACCCCGAGTGTCAGTGTCATTATCCTGTACCCCGAGTGTCAGTGTCATTATCCTGTACCCCCAGTGTCAGTGTCATTATCCTGTATCCCGAGTGTCAGTGTCATTATCCTGTACCCCGAGTGTCAGTGTCATTATCCTGTACCCCCAGTGTCAGTGTCATTATCCTGTATCCCGAGTGTCAGTGTCATTATCCTGTACCCCGAGTGTCAGTGTCATTATCCTGTACCCTAGTGTCAGTGTCATTATCCTGTACCCCCAGTGTCAGTGTCATTATCCTGTACCCCGAGTGTCAGTGTCATTATCCTGCACCCCAGTGTCAGTGTCATTATCCTGTACCCCGAGTGTCAGTGTTATTATCCTGTACCCCAGTGTCAGTGTCATTATCCTGTACCCCGAGTGTCAGTGTCATTATCCTGTACCCCCAGTGTCAGTGTCATTATCCTGTACCCCGAGTGTCAGTGTCATTATCCTGTACCCCAGTGTCAGTGTCATTATCCTGTACCCCGAGTGTCAGTGTTATTATCCTGTACCCCAGTGTCAGTGTCATTATCCTGTACCCCGAGTGTCAGTGTCATTATCCTGTACCCCGAGTGTCAGTGTCATTATCCTGTACCCCGAGTGTCAGTGTCATTATCCTGTACCCCCAGTGTCAGTGTCATTATCCTGTACCCCGAGTGTCAGTGTCATTATCCTGCACCCCAGTGTCAGTGTCATTATCCTTTACCCCCAGTGTCAGTGTTATTATCCTGTACCCCCAGTGTCAGTATCATTATCCTGTACCCCCAGTGTCAGTGTCATTATCCTGTATCCCGAGTGTCAGTGTCATTATCCTGTACTCCGAGTGTCAGTGTTATTATCCTGTACCCCGAGTGTCAGTGTCATTATCCTGTACCCCCAGTGTCAGTGTTATTATCCTGTACCCCGAGTGTCAGTGTCATTATCCTGTACCCCGAGTGTCAGTGTCATTATCCTGTACCCTAGTGTCAGTGTCATTATCCTGTACCCCCAGTGTCAGTGTCATTATCCTGTACCCCGAGTGTCAGTGTCATTATCCTGTACCCCGAGTGTCAGTGTCATTATCCTGTACCCCGAGTGTCAGTGTCATTATCCTGTACCCTAGTGTCAGTGTCATTATCCTGTACCCCGAGTGTCAGTGTCATTATCCTGTACCCCGAGTGTCAGTGTCATTATCCTGCACCCCCAGTGTCAGTGTTATTATCCTGTACCCCAGTGTCAGTGTCATTATCCTGTACCCCCAGTGTCAGTGTCATTATCCTGTACCCCGAGTGTCAGTGTCATTATCCTGTACCCCGAGTGTCAGTGTCATTATCCTGTACCCCCAGTGTCAGTGTCATTATCCTGTATCCCGAGTGTCAGTGTCATTATCCTGTACCCCGAGTGTCAGTGTCATTATCCTGTACCCCCAGTGTCAGTGTCATTATCCTGTACCCCGAGTGTCAGTGTCATTATCCTGTACCCCCAGTGTCAGTGTCATTATCCTGTACCCCGAGTGTCAGTGTCATTATCCTGTACCCCGAGTGTCAGTGTCATTATCCTGTACCCTAGTGTCAGTGTCATTATCCTGTACCCCCAGTGTCAGTGTCATTATCCTGTACCCCGAGTGTCAGTGTCATTATCCTGTACCCCGAGTGTCAGTGTCATTATCCTGTACCCCGAGTGTCAGTGTCATTATCCTGTACCCTAGTGTCAGTGTCATTATCCTGTACCCCCAGTGTCAGTGTCATTATCCTGTACCCCGAGTGTCAGTGTCATTATCCTGCACCCCCAGTGTCAGTGTTATTATCCTGTACCCCAGTGTCAGTGTCATTATCCTGTACCCCCAGTGTCAGTGTCATTATCCTGTACCCCGAGTGTCAGTGTCATTATCCTGTACCCCGAGTGTCAGTGTCATTATCCTGTACCCCCAGTGTCAGTGTTATTATCCTGTACCCCAGTGTCAGTGTCATTATCCTGTACCCCCAGTGTCAGTGTTATTATCCTGTACCCCAGTGTCAGTGTCATTATCCTGTACCCCCAGTGTCAGTGTTATTATCCTGTACCCCGAGTGTCAGTGTCATCATCCTGTACCCCCAGTGTCAGTGTCATTATCCTGTACCCCCAGTGTCAGTGTCATTATCCTGTACGCCGAGTGTCAGTGTCATTATCCTGTGCCCCAGGGTCAGTGTCATTATACTGTACCCCGAGTGTCAGTGTCATCATCCTGTACCCCCAGTGTCAGTGTCATTATCCTGTACGCCGAGTGTCAGTGTCATTATCCTGTGCCCCAGGGTCAGTGTCATTATACTGTACCCCGAGTGTCAGTGTCATCATCCTGTACCCTGAGTGTCAGTGTCATTATACTGTACCCCGAGTGTCAGTGTCATTATCCTGTACCCCCAGTGTCAGTGTCATTATCCTGTACCCCGAGTGTCAGTGTCATTATCCTGTACCCCCAGTGTCAGTGTCATTATCCTGTACCCCCAGTGTCAGTGTCATTATCCTGTACCCCCAGTGTCAGTGTCATTATCCTGTACCCCGAGTGTCAGTGTCATTATCCTGCACCCCAGTGTCAGTGTCATTATCCTGTACCCCGAGTGTCAGTGTCATTATCCTGCACCCCAGTGTCAGTGTCATTATCCTGTACCCCGAGTGTCAGTGTCATTATCCTGCACCCCAGTGTCAGTGTCATTATCCTGTACCCCCAGTGTCAGTGTCATTAACCTGTACCCCGAGTGTCAGTGTCATTATCCTGCACCCCAGTGTCAGTGTCATTATCCTGTACCCCCAGTGTCAGTGTCATTAACCTGTACCCCGAGTGTCAGTGTCATTATCCTGCACCCCAGTGTCAGTGTCATTATCCTGTACCCCCAGTGTCAGTGTCATTATCCTGCACCCCAGTGTCAGTGTCATTATCCTGCACCCCAGTGTCAGTGTCATTAACCTGTACCCCGAGTGTCAGTGTCATTATCCTGCACCCCAGTGTCAGTGTCATTATCCTGTACCCCGAGTGTCAGTGTCATTATCCTGTACCCTAGTGTCAGTGTCATTATCCTGTACCCCCAGTGTCAGTGTCATTATCCTGTACCCCGAGTGTCAGTGTCATTATCCTGTACCCCGAGTGTCAGTGTCATTATCCTGTACCCCGAGTGTCACTGTCATTATCCTGTACCCCCAGTGTCAGTGTCATTATCCTGTACCCCCAGTGTCAGTGTCATTATCCTGCACCCCAGTGTCTGTGTCATTATCCTGCACCCCGAGTGTCACTGTCATTATCCTGTACCCCCAGTGTCAGTGTCATTATCCTGTACCCCGAGTGTCACTGTCATTATCCTGTACCCCGGGTGTCAGTGTCATTATCCTGTACCCCGAGTGTCAGTGTCATTATCCTGTACCCCCAGTGTCATTATCCTGTACCCCAAGTGTCAGTGTCATTATCCTGTACCCCGAGTGTCAGTGTCATTATCCTGTACCCCGAGTGTCAGTGTCATTATCCTGTACCCCAGTGTCAGTGTCATTATCCTGTACCCCGAGTGTCAGTGTCATTATCCTGCACCCCAGTGTCATTATCTTGTACCCTGAGTGTCAGTGTCATTATCCTGTACCCCGAGTGTCAGTGTCATTATCCTGTACCCCGAGTCAGTGTCATTATCCTGTACCCCCAGTGTCAGTGTCATTATCCTGTACCCCGAGTGTCAGTGTCATTATCCTGTACCCCGAGTGTCAGTGTCATTATCCTGTACCCCGAGTCAGTGTCATTATCCTGTACCCCCAGTGTCAGTGTCATTATAATGTACCCCGAGTGTCAGCATCATTATCCTGTACCCCCAGTGTCAGTGTCATTATCCTGTACCCCGAGTGTCACTGTCATTATCCTGTACCCCCAGTGTCTGTGTCATTATCCTGCACCCCAGTGTCAGTGTCATTATCCTGTACCCCGAGTGTCACTGTCATTATCCTGTACCCCCAGTGTCAGTGTCATTATCCTGTACCCCCAGTGTCAGTGTCATTATCCTGCACCCCAGTGTCTGTGTCATTATCCTGCACCCCAGTGTCAGTGTCATTATCCTGTACCCCGAGTGTCACTGTCATTATCCTGTACCCCCAGTGTCAGTGTCATTATCCTGTACCCCGAGTGTCACTGTCATTATCCTGTACCCCGGGTGTCAGTGTCATTATCCTGTACCCTAGTGTCAGTGTCATTATCCTGCACCCCAGTGTCTGTGTCATTATCCTGTACCCCGAGTGTCAGTGTCATTATCCTGTACCCCGAGTGTCAGTGTCATTATCCTGTACCTCCAGTGTCATTATCCTGTACCCCAAGTGTCAGTGTCATTATCCTGTACCCCGAGTGTCAGTGTCATTATCCTGTACCCCGAGTGTCAGTGTCATTATCCTGTACCCCAGTGTCAGTGTCATTATCCTGTACCCCGAGTGTCAGTGTCATTATCCTGCACCCCAGTGTCATTATCTTGTACCCTGAGTGTCAGTGTCATTATCCTGTACCCCGAGTGTCAGTGTCATTATCCTGTACCCCGAGTCAGTGTCATTATCCTGTACCCCCAGTGTCAGTGTCATTATCCTGTACCCCGAGTGTCAGTGTCATTATCCTGTACCCCGAGTGTCAGTGTCATTATCCTGTACCCCGAGTCAGTGTCATTATCCTGTACCCCCAGTGTCAGTGTCATTATCCTGTACCCCAGTGTCAGTGTCATTATCCTGTACCCTGAGTGTCAGTGTCATTATCCTGTACCCTGAGTGTCAGTGTCATTATCCTGTACCCCGAGTGTCAGTGTCATTATCCTGCACCCCAGTGTCATTATCCTGTACCCCGAGTGTCAGTGTCATTATCCTGTACCCCGAGTGTCAGTGTCATTATCCTGCACCCCAGTGTCAGTGTCATTATCCTGTACCCCCAGTGTCAGTGTCATTATCCTGTACCCCGAGTGTCAGTGTCATTATCCTGTACCCCCAGTGTCAGTGTCATTATCCTGCACCCCAGTGTCAGTGTCATTATCCTGTACCCCCAGTGTCAGTGTCATTATCCTGTACCCCCAGTGTCAGTGTCATTATCCTGTACCCCGAGTGTCAGTGTCATTATCCTGTACCCCAGTGTCAGTGTCATTATCCTGTACCCTGAGTGTCAGTGTCATTATCCTGTACCCTGAGTGTCAGTGTCATTATCCTGTACCCCGAGTGTCAGTGTCATTATCCTGCACCCCAGTGTCATTATCCTGTACCCCGAGTGTCAGTGTCATTATCCTGTACCCCGAGTGTCAGTGTCATTATCCTGTACCCCCAGTGTCAGTGCCATTATCCTGTACCCCGAGTGTCAGTGTCATTATCCTGTACCCCGAGTGTCAGTGTCATTATCCTGTACCCTGAGTGTCAGTGTCATTATCCTCTACCCCGAGTGTCAGTGTCATTATCCTGCACCCCAGTGTCATTATCCTGTACCCCCAGTGTCAGCGTCATTATCCTGTACCCCGAGTGTCAGTGTCATTATCCTGTACCCCCAGTGTCAGTGCCATTATCCTGTACCCCGAGTGTCAGTGTCATTATCCTGTACCCCGAGTGTCAGTGTCATTATCCTGTACCCCGAGTGTCAGTGTCATTATCCTGTACCCCGAGTGTCAGTGTCATTATCCTGTACCCCAGTGTCAGTGTCATTATCCTGTACCCCGAGTGTCAGTGTCATTATCCTGTACCCCAGTGTCAGTGTCATTATCCTGTACCCCGAGTGTCAGTGTCATTATCCTGCACCCCAGTGTCAGTGTCATTATCCTGTACCCTGAGTGTCAGTGTCATTATCCTGCACCCCGAGTGTCAGTGTCATCATCCTGTACCCCGAGTGTCAGTGTCATTATCCTGTACCCTGAGTGTCAGTGTCATTATCCTGTACCCCGAGTGTCAGTGTCATTATCCTGCACCCCGAGTGTCAGTGTCATCATCCTGTACCCCGAGTGTCAGTGTCATTATCCTGTACCCCCAGTGTCAGTGTCATTATCCTGTACGCCGAGTGTCAGTGTCATTATCCTGTGCCCCAGGGTCAGTGTCATTATACTGTACCCCGAGTGTCAGTGTCATCATCCTGTACCCCGAGTGTCAGTGTTATTATCCTGCACCCCCAGTGTCAGTGTCATTATCCTGTACCCCGAGTGTCAGTGTCATTATCCTGTACCTCGAGTGTCAGTGTCATTATCCTGCACCCCGAGTGTCAGCGTCATCATCCTGTACCCCGAGTGTCAGTGTCATTATCCTGTACCCCAAGTGTCAGTGTTATTATCCTGTACCCCCAGTGTCAGTGTCATTATCCTGTACCCTGAGTGTCAGTGTCATTATCCTGTACCCCGAGTGTCAGTGTCATTATCCTGTACCCCAAGTGTCAGTGTTATTATCCTGTACCCCCAGTGTCAGTGTCATTATCCTGTACCCTGAGTGTCAGTGTCATTATCCTGTACCCCGAGTGTCAGTGTCATTATCCTGTACCCCGAGTGTCAGTGTCATTATCCTGTACCCCAAGTGTCAGTGTTATTATCCTGTACCCCCAGTGTCAGTGTCATTATCCTGTACCCTGAGTGTCAGCGTCATCATCCTGTACCCCGTGTGTCAGTGTCATTATCCTGTACCCCAAGTGTCAGTGTTATTATCCTGTACCCCCAGTGTCAGTGTCATTATCCTGTACCCTGAGTGTCAGTGTCATTATCCTGTACCCCGAGTGTCAGTGTCATTATCCTGCACCCCGAGTGTCAGCGTCATCATCCTGTACCCCGTGTGTCAGTGTCATTATCCTGCACCCCAGTGTCAGTGTCATCATCCTGTACCCCGTGTGTCAGTGTCATTATCCTGCACCCCAGTGTCAGTGTCATTATCCTGTACCTCGAGTGTCAGTGTCATTATCCTGCACCCCAGTGTCAGTGTCATTATCCTGCACCCCAGTGTCAGTGTCATCATCCTGTACCCCGAGTGTCAGTGTCATTATCCTGCACCCCAGTGTCAGTGTCATTATCCTGCACCCCAGTGTCAGTGTCATCATCCTGTACCCCGTGTGTCAGTGTCATTATCCTGCACCCCAGTGTCAGTGTCATTATCCTGTACCTCGAGTGTCAGTGTCATTATCCTGCACCCCAGTGTCAGTGTCATTATCCTGTACCCCGAGTGTCAGTGTCATTATCCTGCACCCCAGTGTCAGTGTCATTATCCTGTACCCCGAGTGTCAGCGTCATTATCCTGTACCCCGAGTGTCAGCGTCATTATCCTGTACCCCGAGTGTCAGTGTCATTATCCTGTACCCCGAGTGTCAGTGTCATTATCCTGTACCCCGAGTGTCAGTGTCATTATCCTGTACCCCGAGTGTCAGTGTCATTATCCTGTACCCCGAGTGTCAGTGTCATTATCCTGTACCCTGAGTGTCAGTGTCATTATCCTGTACCCCGAGTGTCAGCGTCATTATCCTGTACCCCGAGTGTCAGTGTCATTATCCTGTACCCCGAGTGTCAGTGTCATTATCCCGCACCCCAGTGTCAGTGTCATTATCCTGTACCCCGAGTGTCAGTGTCATCATCCTGTACCCCGAGTGTCAGCGTTATTATCCTGTACCCCGAGTGTCAGTGTCATTATCCTGTACCCCGAGTGTCAGTGTCATTATCCTGTACCCCCAGTGTCAGTGTCATTATCCTGTACCCCGAGTGTCAGTGTCATTATCCTGTACCCCGAGTGTCAGTGTCATTATCCTGCACCCCGAGTGTCAGTGTCATCATCCTGTACCCTGAGTGTCAGTGTCATTATCCTGTACCCCGAGTGTCAGTGTCATTATCCTGCACCCCGAGTGTCAGTGTCATCATCCTGTACCCTGAGTGTCAGTGTCATTATCCTGCACCCCAGTGTCAGTGTCATTATCCTGTACCCCGAGTGTCAGTGTCATTATCCTGCACCCCAGTGTCAGTGTCATTATCCTGTACCCCGAGTGTCAGTGTCATTATCCTGTACCCCAGTGTCAGTGTCATTATCCTGTACCCCGAGTGTCAGTGTCATTATCCTGTACCTCGAGTGTCAGTGTCATTATCCTGCACCCCGAGTGTCAGTGTCATCATCCTGTACCCCGAGTGTCAGCGTCATCATCCTGTACCCCGTGTGTCAGTGTCATTATCCTGCACCCCAGTGTCAGTGTCATTATCCTGTACCCTGAGTGTCAGTGTCATTATCCTGTACCCCGTGTGTCAGTGTCATTATCCTGCACCCCAGTGTCAGTGTCATCATCCTGTACCCCGAGTGTCAGTGTCATTATCCTGTACCCTGAGTGTCAGTGTCATTATCCTGTACCCCGAGTGTCAGTGTCATTATCCTGCACCCCAGTGTCAGTGTCATTATCCTGTACCCTGAGTGTCAGTGTCATTATCCTGTACCCCGAGTGTCAGTGTCATTATCCTGTACCCCGAGTGTCAGTGTCATTATCCTGTACCCCGAGTGTCAGTGTCATTATCCTGTACCCCTAGTGTCAGTGTCATTATCCTGTACCCTGAGTGTCAGTGTCATTATCCTGTACCCCGAGTGTCAGTGTCATTATCCTGTACCCTGAGTGTCAGTGTCATTATCCTGTACCCTGAGTGTCAGTGTCATTATCCTGTACCCCCAGTGTCAGTGTCATTATCCTGTACCCCGAGTGTCAGTGTCATTATCCTGTACCCTGAGTGTCAGTGTCATTATCCTGTACCCCGAGTTTCAGTGTCATTATCCTGTACCCCCAGTATCAGTGTCATTATCCTGTACCCTGAGTGTCAGTGTCATTATCCTGTACCCCAAGTGTCAGTGTCATTATCCTGTACCCCCAGTGTCAGTGTCATTATCCTGCACCCCAGTGTCAGTGTCATTATCCTGTACCCCGAGTGTCAGTGTCATTATCCTGTACCCCGAGTGTCAGTGTCATTATCCTGTACCCCGAGTGTCAGTGTCATTATCCTGTACCCCAAGTGACAGTGTCATTATCCTGTACCCCGAGTGTCAGTGTCATTATCCTGTACCCCGAGTGTCAGTGTCATTATCCTGTACCCCGAGTGTCAGTGTCATTATCCTGTACCCCGAGTGTCAGTGTCATCATCCTGTACCCTGAGTGTCAGTGTCATTATCCTGTACCCCGAGTGTCAGTGTCATTATCCTGCACCCCGAGTGTCAGTGTCATTATCCTGTACCCCGAGTGTCAGTATCATTATCCTGTACCCCGAGTGTCAGTGTCATTATCCTGTACCCCGAGTGTCATTATCCTGTACCCCGAGGGTCAGTGTCATTATCCTGTACCCCGAGTGTTAGTGTCATTATCCTGTACCCCGAGTGTCAGTGTCATTATCCTGTACCCCGAGTGTCAGTGTCATTATCCTGCACCCCGAGTGTCAGTGTCATTATCCTGTACCCCGAGTGTCAGTGTCATTATTCTGTACCCCGAGTGTCAGTATCATTATCCTGCACCCCGAGTGTCAGTGTCATTATCCTGTACCCCGAGTGTCAGTGTCATTATTCTGTACCCCGAGTGTCAGTATCATTATCCTGTACCCCGAGTGTCAGTGTCATTATCCTGTCCCCCGAGTGTCAGTGTCATCATCCTGTACCCCGAGTGTCAGTGTCATTATCCTGTACCCCGAGTGTCAGTGTCATTATCCTGTACCCCGAGTGTCAGTATCATTATCCTGTACCCCGAGTGTCAGTGTCATTATCCTGTCCCCCGAGTGTCAGTGTCATTATCCTGCACCCCGAGTATCAGTGTCACTATCCTGTACCCCGAGTGTCAGTGTCATTATCCTGCACCCCAGTGTCAGTGTCATTATCCTGTACCCCGAGTGTCAGTGTCATTATCCTGTACCCCGAGTGTCAGTGTCATTATCCTGTACGCCGAGTGTCAGTGTCATTATCCTGTACCCTCAGTGTCAGTGTCATTATCCTGCACCCCAGAGTCAGTGTCATTATCCTGTACGCCGAGTGTCAGTGTCATTATCCTGCACCCCGAGTGTCAGTGTCATTATCCTGTACCCCGAGTGTCAGTGTCATTATCCTGTACCCCGAGTGTCAGTGTCATTATCCTGTACCCCGAGTGTCAGTGTCATTATCCTGTACCCCGAGTGTCATTGTCATTATCCTGTACCCCGAGTGTCATTATCCTGTACCCCCAGTGTCAGTGTCATTATCCTGTACCCCGAGTGTCAGTGTCATTATCCTGTACCCTCAGTGTCAGTGTCATTATCCTGTACCCCGAGTGTCAGTGTCATTATCCTGTACCCCGAGTGTCAGCGTCATTATTCTGTACCCTGAGTGTCAGTGTCATTATCATATACCCCGAGTGTCAGTGTCATTATCCTGTACCCCGAGTGTCAGTGTCATTATCCTGTACCCCGAGTGTCAGTGTCATTATTCTGTACCCCGAGTGTCAGTGTCATTATCCTGTACCCCGAGTGTCAGTATCATTATCCTGCACCCCCAGTGTCAGCGTCATTATCCTGTACCCCGAGTGTCAGTGTCATTATCCTGTACCCCGAGTGTCAGTGTCATTATCCTGTACCCCGAGTGTCAGTGTCATTATCCTGTACCCCGAGTGTCATTATCCTGTACCCCCAGTGTCAGTGTCATTATCCTGTACCCCGAATGTCAGTGTCATTATCCTGTACCCCGAGTGTCAGCGTCATTATTCTGTACCCTGAGTGTCAGTGTCATTATCATATACCCCGAGTGTCAGTGTCATTATCCTGTACCCCGAGTGTCAGTGTCATTATCCTGTACCCCGAGTGTCAGGGTCATTATCCTGTACCCCGAGTGTCAGTGTCATTATCCTGTACCCCGAGTGTCAGTGTCATTATCCTGTACCCCGAGTGTCATTATCCTGTACCCCCAGTGTCAGTGTCATTATCCTGTACCCCGAATGTCAGTGTCATTATCCTGTACCCTCAGTGTCAGTGTCATTATCCTGTACCCCGAGTGTCAGTGTCATTATCCTGTACGCCGAGTGTCAGCGTCATTATTCTGTACCCCGAGTGTCAGTGTCATTATCCTGTACCCCGAGTGTCAGTGTCATTATCCTGTACCCCGAGTGTCAGGGTCATTATCCTGTACCCCGAGTGTCAGTGTCATTATCCTGCATCCCCAGTGTCAGTGTCATTATCCTGTACCCCGAGTGTCAGTGTCATTATCCTGTACCCCGAGTGTCAGTGTCATTATCCTGTACCCCGAGTGTCATTGTCATTATCCTGTACCCCGAGTGTCATTATCCTGTACCCCCAGTGTCAGTGTCATTATCCTGTACCCCGAGTGTCAGTGTCATTATCCTGCATCCCCAGTGTCAGTGTCATCATCCTGTACCCCGAGTGTCAGTGTCATTATCCTGTACCCCGAGTGTCAGTGTCATTATCCTGTACCCCGAGTGTCAGTGTCATTATCCTGTACCCCGAGTGTCATTATCCTGTACCCCCAGTGTCAGTGTCATTATCCTGTACCCCGAGTGTCAGTGTCATTATCCTGTACCCTCAGTGTCAGTGTCATTATCCTGTACCCCGAGTGTCAGTGTCATTATCCTGTACCCCGAGTGTCAGCTTCATTATTCTGTACCCTGAGTGTCAGTGTCATTATCATATACCCCGAGTGTCAGTGTCATTATCCTGTACCCCGAGTGTCAGTGTCATTATCCTGTACCCCGAGTGTCAGGGTCATTATCCTGTACCCCGAGTGTCAGTGTCATTATCCTGTACCCCGAGTGTCAGTGTCATTATTCTGTACCCCGAGTGTCAGTGTCATTATCCTGTACCCCGAGTGTCAGTGTCATTATCCTGTACCCCGAGTGTCAGCGTCATTATTCTGTACCCTGAGTGTCAGTGTCATTATCATATACCCCGAGTGTCAGTGTCATTATCCTGTACCCCCAGTGTCAGTGTCATTATCCTGTACCCCGAGTGTCAGTGTCATTATCCTGTACCCCGAGTGTCAGTGTCATTATCCTGTACCCCGAGTGTCAGGGTCATTATCCTGTACCCCGAGTGTCAGTGTCATTATCCTGTACCCCGAGTGTCAGTGTCATTATTCTGTACACCCAGTGTCAGTGTCATTATCCTGTACCCCGAGTGTCAGCGTCATTATCCTGTACCCCGAGTGTCAGTGTCATTATCCTGTACCCCGAGTGTCAGTGTCATTATCCTGTACCCCGAGTGTCAGTGTCATTATCCTGTACCCCGAGTGTCAGTGTCATTATCCTGTACGCCGAGTGTCAGTGTCATTATCCTGTACCCCCAGTGTCAGTGTCATTATCCTGTACCCCGAGTGTCAGTGTCATTATCCTGTACGCCGAGTGTCAGTGTCATTATCCTGTACCCCGAGTGTCAGTGTCATTATCCTGTACGCCGAGTGTCAGTGTCATTATCCTGTACCCCCAGTGTCAGTGTCATTATCCTGTACGACCAGTGTCAGTGTCATTATCCTGTACCCCGAGTGTCAGCGTCATTATCCTGTACCCCCAGTGTCAGTGTCATTATCCTGTACGACCAGTGTCAGTGTCATTATCCTGTACCCCGAGTGTTAGTGTCATTATCCTGTACCCCGAGTGTCAGCGTCATTATCCTGTACCCCGAGTGTCAGTGTCATTATCCTGTACCCCGAGTGTCAGTGTCATTATCCTGTACCCCGAGTGTCAGTGTCATTATCCTGTACCCCGAGTGTCAGCGTCATTATCCTGTACCCCGAGTGTCAGTGTCATTATCCTGTACCCCGAGTGTCAGTGTCATTATCCTGTACCCCGAGTGTCAGTGTCATTATTCTGTACCCCCAGTGTCAGTGTCATTATCCTGTGCCCCGAGTGTCAGTGTCATTATCCTGTACCCCGAGTGTCAGTGTCATTATCCTGTACGCCAAGTGTCAGTGTCATTATCCTGTACCCCGAGTGTCAGTGTCATTATCCTGTACCCCGAGTGTCAGTGTCATTATCCTGTACGCCGAGTGTCAGTGTCATTATCCTGTACCCCCAGTGTCAGTGTCATTATCCTGTACGACCAGTGTCAGTGTCATTATCCTGTACCCCGAGTGTCAGTGTCATTATCCTGTACCCCGAGTGTTAGTGTCATTATCCTGTACCCCGAGTGTCAGCGTCATTATCCTGTACCCCGAGTGTCAGTGTCATTATCCTGTACCCCGAGTGTCAGTGTCATTATCCTGTACGCCGAGTGTCAGTGTCATTATCCTGTACGACCAGTGTCAGTGTCATTATCCTACACCCCAGTGTCAGTGTTATTATCCTGCACCCCAGTGTCAGTGTCATTATCCTGTACCCCGAGTGTTAGTGTCATTATCCTGTACCCCGAGTGTCAGTGTCATTATCCTGTACCCCGAGTGTTAGTGTCATTATCCTGTACCCCGAGTGTCAGTGTCATTATCCTGTACCCCGAGTGTCAGTGTCATTATCCCGTACCCCGAGTGTCAGTGTCATTATCCTGCACCCCAGTGTCAGTGTCATTATCCTGTACGACCAGTGTCAGTGTCATTATCCTGCACCCCAGTGTCAGTGTCATTATCCTGCACCCCAGTGTCAGTGTCATTATCCTGTACCCCGAGTGTCAGTGTCATTATCCTGTACCCCGAGTGTCAGTGTCATTATCCTGTACCCCCAGTGTCAGTGTCATTATCCTGTACCCCGAGTGTCAGTTGCATTATCCTGTACCCCGAGTGTCAGTGTCATCATCCTGTACCCCGACTGTCAGTGTCATTATCCTGTACCCCGAGTGTCAGCGTCATTATCCTGTACCCGAGTGTCAGTGTCATTATCCTGTACGACCAGTGTCAGTGTCATTATCCTGCACCCCAGTGTCAGTGTCATTATCCTGCACCCCAGTGTCAGCGTCATTATCCTGTACCCCGAGTGTCAGTGTCATTATCCTGCACCCCAGTGTCAGTGTCATTATCCTGTACCCCCAGTGTCAGTGTCATTATCCTGTACCCCGAGTGTCAGTGTCATTATCCTGCACCCCAGTGTCAGTGTCATTATCCTGTACCCCCAGTGTCAGTGTCATTATCCTGTACCCCGAGTGTCAGTGTCATTATCCTGCACCCCAGTGTCAGTGTCATTATCCTGCACCCCAGTGTCAGTGTCATTATCCTGTACCCCCAGTGTCAGTGTCATTATCCTGTACCCCCAGTGTCAGTGTCATTATCCTGTACCCCCAGTGTCAGTGTCATTATCCTGTACCCCCAGTGTCAGTGTCATTATCCTGCACCCCAGTGTCAGTGTCATTATCCTGCACCCCAGTGTCAGTGTCATTATCCTGTACCCCCAGTGTCAGTGTCATTATCCTGTACCCCCAGTGTCAGTGTCATTATCCTGTACCCCGAGTGTCAGTGTCATTATCCTGCACCCCAGTGTCAGTGTCATTATCCTGTACCCCCAGTGTCAGTGTCATTATCCTGTACCCCCAGTGTCAGTGTCATTATCCTGTACGACCAGTGTCAGTGTCATTATCCTGCACCCCAGTGTCAGTGTCATTATCCTGCACCCCAGTGTCAGCGTCATTATCCTGTACCCCAGTGTCAGTGTCATTATCCTGTACCCCGAATGTCAGTGTCATTATCCTGTACCCCGAGTGTCAGCGTCATTATTCTGTACCCTGAGTGTCAGTGTCATTATCATATACCCCGAGTGTCAGTGTCATTATCCTGTACCCCGAGTGTCAGTGTCATTATCCTGTACCCCGAGTGTCAGGGTCATTATCCTGTACCCCGAGTGTCAGTGTCATTATCCTGTACCCCGAGTGTCAGTGTCATTATCCTGTACCCCGAGTGTCATTATCCTGTACCCCCAGTGTCAGTGTCATTATCCTGTACCCCGAATGTCAGTGTCATTATCCTGTACCCTCAGTGTCAGTGTCATTATCCTGTACCCCGAGTGTCAGTGTCATTATCCTGCACGCCGAGTGTCAGCGTCATTATTCTGTACCCCGAGTGTCAGTGTCATTATCCTGTACCCCGAGTGTCAGTGTCATTATCCTGTACCCCGAGTGTCAGGGTCATTATCCTGTACCCCGAGTGTCAGTGTCATTATCCTGCATCCCCAGTGTCAGTGTCATTATCCTGTACCCCGAGTGTCAGTGTCATTATCCTGTACCCCGAGTGTCAGTGTCATTATCCTGTACCCCGAGTGTCAGTGTCATTATCCTGTACCCCGAGTGTCATTGTCATTATCCTGTACCCCGAGTGTCATTATCCTGTACCCCCAGTGTCAGTGTCATTATCCTGTACCCCGAGTGTCAGTGTCATTATCCTGTACCCTCAGTGTCAGTGTCATTATCCTGTACCCCGAGTGTCAGTGTCATTATCCTGTACCCCGAGTGTCAGCGTCATTATTCTGTACCCTGAGTGTCAGTGTCATTATCATATACCCCGAGTGTCAGTGTCATTATCCTGTACCCCGAGTGTCAGTGTCATTATCCTGTACCCCGAGTGTCAGGGTCATTATCCTGTACCCCGAGTGTCAGTGTCATTATCCTGTACCCCGAGTGTCAGTGTCATTATTCTGTACCCCGAGTGTCAGTGTCATTATCCTGTACCCCGAGTGTCAGTGTCATTATCCTGTACCCCGAGTGTCAGTGTCATTATCCTGTACCCCGAGTGTCAGCGTCATTATTCTGTACCCTGAGTGTCAGTGTCATTATCATATACCCCGAGTGTCAGCGTCATTATTCTGTACCCTGAGTGTCAGTGTCATTATCATATACCCCGAGTGTCAGTGTCATTATCATATACCCCGAGTGTCAGTGTCATTATCCTGTACCCCGAGTGTCAGGGTCATTATCCTGTACCCCGAGTGTCAGTGTCATTATCCTGTACCCCGAGTGTCAGTGTCATTATTCTGTACACCCAGTGTCAGTGTCATTATCCTGTACCCCGAGTGTCAGCGTCATTATCCTGTACCCCGAGTGTCAGTGTCATTATCCTGTACCCCGAGTGTCAGTGTCATTATCCTGTACCCCGAGTGTCAGTGTCATTATCCTGTACCCCGAGTGTCAGTGTCATTATCCTGTACCCCGAGTGTCACTGTCATTATCCTGCACCCCGAGTGTCAGTGTCATTATCCTGTACCCCGAGTGTCAGTGTCATTATCCTGTACGCCGAGTGTCAGTGTCATTATCCTGTACCCCCAGTGTCAGTGTCATTATCCTGCACCCCCAGTGTCAGTGTCATTATCCTGCACCCCCAGTGTCAGTGTCATTATCCTGTACCCCGAGTGTCAGTGTCATTATCCTGTACCCCGAGTGTTAGTGTCATTATCCTGTACCCCGAGTGTCAGTGTCATTATCCTGTACCCCGAGTGTCAGTGTCATTATCCTGTACGCCGAGTGTCAGTGTCATTATCCTGTACCCCGAGTGTCAGTGTCATTATCCTGTACGCCGAGTGTCAGTGTCATTATCCTGTACCCCGAGTGTCAGTGTCATTATCCTGTACGACCAGTGTCAGTGTCATTATCCTGTACGCCGAGTGTCAGTGTCATTATCCTGTACCCCGAGTGTCAGTGTCATTATCCTGTACGCCGAGTGTCAGTGTCATTATCCTGTACGCCGAGTGTCAGTGTCATTATCCTGTACGACCAGTGTCAGTGTCATTATCCTGTACCCCGAGTGTCAGCGTCATTATCCTGTACCCCCAGTGTCAGTGTCATTATCCTGTACGACCAGTGTCAGTGTCATTATCCTGTACCCCGAGTGTTAGTGTCATTATCCTGTACCCCGAGTGTCAGCGTCATTATCCTGTACCCCGAGTGTCAGTGTCATTATCCTGTACCCCGAGTGTCAGTGTCATTATCCTGTACCCCGAGTGTCAGTGTCATTATCCTGTACCCCGAGTGTCAGCGTCATTATCCTGTACCCCGAGTGTCAGTGTCATTATCCTGTACCCCGAGTGTCAGTGTCATTATTCTGTACCCCCAGTGTCAGTGTCATTATCCTGTGCCCCGAGTGTCAGTGTCATTATCCTGTACCCCGAGTGTCAGTGTCATTATCCTGTACGCCAAGTGTCAGTGTCATTATCCTGTACCCCGAGTGTCAGTGTCATTATCCTGTACCCCGAGTGTCAGTGTCATTATCCTGTACGCCGAGTGTCAGTGTCATTATCCTGTACCCCCAGTGTCAGTGTCATTATCCTGTACCCCGAGTGTTAGTGTCATTATCCTGTACCCCGAGTGTCAGCGTCATTATCCTGTACCCCGAGTGTCAGTGTCATTATCCTGTACCCCGAGTGTCAGTGTCATTATCCTGTACCCCGAGTGTCAGTGTCATTATCCTGTACCCCGAGTGTCAGCGTCATTATCCTGTACCCCGAGTGTCAGTGTCATTATCCTGTACCCCGAGTGTCAGTGTCATTATTCTGTACCCCCAGTGTCAGTGTCATTATCCTGTGCCCCGAGTGTCAGTGTCATTATCCTGTACCCCGAGTGTCAGTGTCATTATCCTGTACGCCAAGTGTCAGTGTCATTATCCTGTACCCCGAGTGTCAGTGTCATTATCCTGTACCCCGAGTGTCAGTGTCATTATCCTGTACGCCAAGTGTCAGTGTCATTATTCTGTACCCCCAGTGTCAGTGTCATTATCCTGTGCCCCGAGTGTCAGTGTCATTATCCTGTACCCCGAGTGTCAGTGTCATTATCCTGTACGCCGAGTGTCAGTGTCATTATCCTGTACCCCGAGTGTCAGTGTCATTATCCTGTACCCCGAGTGTTAGTGTCATTATCCTGTACCCCGAGTGTCAGCGTCATTATCCTGTACCCCGAGTGTCAGTGTCATTATCCTGTACCCCAGTGTCAGTGTCATTATCCTGTACCCCGAGTGTCAGTGTCATTATCCTGTACCCCAGTGTCAGTGTCATTATCCTGTACGCCGAGTGTCAGTGTCATTATCCTGTACGCCGAGTGTCAGTGTCATTATCCTCTACGACCAGTGTCAGTGTCATTATCCTGTACCCCAGTGTCAGCGTCATTATCCTGTACCCCGAGTGTCAGTGTCATTATCCTGTACGCCGAGTGTCAGTGTCATTATCCTGTACGACCAGTGTCAGTGTCATTATCCTACACCCCAGTGTCAGTGTTATTATCCTGCACCCCAGTGTCAGTGTCATTATCCCGTACCCCGAGTGTCAGTGTCATTATCCTGCACCCCAGTGTCAGTGTCATTATCCTGTACGACCAGTGTCAGTGTCATTATCCTGCACCCCAGTGTCAGTGTCATTATCCTGCACCCCAGTGTCAGTGTCATTATCCTGCACCCCGAGTGTCAGTGTCATTATCCTGTACCCCCAGTGTCAGTGTCATTATCCTGTACCCCGAGTGTCAGTGTCATTATCCTGTACCCCGAGTGTCAGTGTCATTATCCTGTACCCCCAGTGTCAGTGTCATTATCCTGTACCCCAGTGTCAGTGTCATTATCCTGCACCCCGAGTGTCAGTGTCATTATCCTGTACCCCGAGTGTCAGTGTCATTATCCTGTACCCCCAGTGTCAGTGTCATTATCCTGTACCCCGAGTGTCAGTGTCATTATCCTGTACCCCGAGTGTCAGTGTCATTATCCTGTACCCCCAGTGTCAGTGTCATTATCCTGTACCCCGAGTGTCAGTGTCATTATCCTGTACCCCGAGTGTCAGTGTCATTATCCTGTACCCCCAGTGTCAGTGTCATTATCCTGTACCCCAGTGTCAGTGTCATTATCCTGTACCCCGAGTGTCAGTGTCATTATCCTGTACCCCGAGTGTCAGTGTCATTATCCTGTACCCCCAGTGTCAGTGTCATTATCCTGCACCCCAGTGTCAGTGTCATTATCCTGCACCCCAGTGTCAGTGTCATTATCCTGCACCCCGAGTGTCAGTGTCATTATCCTGTACCCCGAGTGTCAGTGTCATTATCCTGTACCCCCAGTGTCAGTGTCATTATCCTGTACCCCGAGTGTCAGTTGCATTATCCTGTACCCCGAGTGTCAGTGTCATCATCCTGTACCCCGACTGTCAGTGTCATTATCCTGTACCCTGAGTGTCAGTGTCATTATCATATACCCCGAGTGTCAGTGTCATTATCCTGTACCCCCAGTGTCAGTGTCATTATCCTGTACCCCGAGTGTCAGTGTCATTATCCTGTACCCCGAGTGTCAGTGTCATTATCCTGTACCCCAGTGTCAGTGTCATTATCCTGTACCCCGAGTGTCAGTGTCATTATCCTGTACCCCGAGTGTCAGTGTCATTATCCTGTACCCCGAGTGTCAGTGTCATTATCCTGTACCCCGAGTGTCAGTGTCATTATCCTGTACGCCGAGTGTCAGTGTCATTATCCTGTACCCCCAGTGTCAGTGTCATTATCCTGCACCCCCAGTGTCAGTGTCATTATCCTGCACCCCCAGTGTCAGTGTCATTATCCTGTACCCCGAGTGTCAGTGTCATTATCCTGTACCCCGAGTGTTAGTGTCATTATCCTGTACCCCGAGTGTCAGCGTCATTATCCTGTACCCCGAGTGTCAGTGTCATTATCCTGTACCCCGAGTGTCAGTGTCATTATCCTGTACCCCCAGTGTCAGTGTCATTATCCTGTACGCCGAGTGTCAGTGTCATTATCCTGTACCCCCAGTGTCAGTGTCATTATCCTGTACGCCGAGTGTCAGTGTCATTATCCTGTACCCCCAGTGTCAGTGTCATTATCCTGTACGACCAGTGTCAGTGTCATTATCCTGTACCCCCAGTGTCAGTGTCATTATCCTACACCCCAGTGTCAGTGTTATTATCCTGCACCCCAGTGTCAGTGTCATTATCCTGTACCCCGAGTGTCAGTGTCATTATCCTGCACCCCAGTGTCAGTGTCATTATCCTTTACCCCGAGTGTCAGTGTCATTATCCTGCACCCCAGTGTCAGTGTCATTATCCTACACCCCAGTGTCAGTGTCATTATCCTGCACCCCGAGTGTCAGTGTCATTATCCTGTACGACCAGTGTCAGTGTCATTATCCTGCACCCCAGTGTCAGTGTCATTATCCTGTACCCCGAGTGTCAGTGTCATTATCCTGTACCCCGAGTGTCAGTGTCATTATCCTGCACCCCAGTGTCAGTGTCATTATCCTGTACCCCGAGTGTCAGTTGCATTATCCTGTACCCCGACTGTCAGTGTCATTATCCTGTACCCCGAGTGTCAGCGTCATTCTCCTGTACCCTAGTGTCAGTGTCATTATCCTGCACCCCAGTGTCAGTGTCATTATCCTGTACCCCGAGTGTCAGTGTCATTATCCCGTACCCCGAGTGTCAGTGTCATTATCCTGTACCCCGAGTGTCAGTGTCATTATCCTGCACCCCAGTGTCAGTGTCATTATCCTGTACGACCAGTGTCAGTGTCATTATCCTGCACCCCAGTGTCAGTGTCATTATCCTGTACCCCCAGTGTCAGTGTCATTATCCTGTACCCCGAGTGTCAGTGTCATTATCCTGCACCCCAGTGTCAGTGTCATTATCCTGTACCCCCAGTGTCAGTGTCATTATCCTGTACCCCCAGTGTCATTATCCTGTACCCCCAGTGTCAGTGTCATTATCCAGTACCCCAGTGTCAGTGTCATTATCCTACACCCCAGTGTCAGTGTCATTATCCTGTACCCCCAGTGTCAGTGTCATTATCCTGTACCCCCAGTGTCAGTGTCATTATCCTGCACCCCAGTGTCAGTGTCATTATCCTGTACCCGCAGTGTCAGTGTCATTATCCTGTACCCCCAGTGTCAGTGTCATTATCCTGTACCCCCAGTGTCAGTGTCATTATCCTGCACCCCAGTGTCAGTGTCATTATCCTGTACCCCCAGTGTCAGTGTCATTATCCTGTACCCCGAGTGTCAGTGTCATTATCCTGCACCCCAGTGTCAGTGTCATTATCCTGTACCCCCAGTGTCAGTGTCATTATCCTGTACCCCCAGTGTCATTATCCTGTACCCCCAGTGTCAGTGTCATTATCCTGCACCCCAGTGTCAGTGTCATTATCCTGTACCCGCAGTGTCAGTGTCATTATCCTGTACCCCCAGTGTCAGTGTCATTATCCTGTACGACCAGTGTCAGTGTCATTATCCTGCACCCCAGTGTCAGTGTCATTATCCTGTACCCCCAGTGTCAGTGTCATTATCCTGTACCCCGAGTGTCAGTGTCATTATCCTGCACCCCAGTGTCAGTGTCATTATCCTGTACCCCCAGTGTCAGTGTCATTATCCTGTACCCCCAGTGTCATTATCCTGTACCCCCAGTGTCAGTGTCATTATCCAGTACCCCAGTGTCAGTGTCATTATCCTACACCCCAGTGTCAGTGTCATTATCCTGTACCCCCAGTGTCAGTGTCATTATCCTGTACCCCCAGTGTCAGTGTCATTATCCTGCACCCCAGTGTCAGTGTCATTATCCTGTACCCGCAGTGTCAGTGTCATTATCCTGTACCCCCAGTGTCAGTGTCATTATCCTGTACCCCCAGTGTCAGTGTCATTATCCTGCACCCCAGTGTCAGTGTCATTATCCTGCACCCCAGTGTCAGTGTCATTATCCTGTACCCCGAGTGTCAGTGTCATTATCCTGTACGACCAGTGTCAGTGTCATTATCCTGCACCCCGAGTGTCAGTGTCATTATCCTGCACCCCAGTGTCAGTGTCATTATCCTGTACCCCGAGTGTCAGTGTCATTATCCTGTTCCCCGAGTGTCAGTGTCATTATCCTGCACCCCGAGTGTCAGTGTCATTATCCTGTACGACCAGTGTCAGTGTCATTATCCTGCACCCCAGTGTCAGCGTCATTATCCTGTACCCCGAGTGTCAGTGTCATCATCCTGTACCCCGACTGTCAGTGTCATTATCCTGTACCCCGAGTGTCAGTGTCATTATCCTGTACGACCAGTGTCAGTGTCATTATCCTGCACCCCAGTGTCAGCGTCATTATCCTGTACCCCGAGTGTCAGTGTCATTATTCTGTACCCCGAGTGTCAGCGTCATTATCCTGTACCCCGAGTGTCAGTGTCATTATCCTGTACCCCGAGTGTCAGTGTCATTATCCTGTACCCCGAGTGTCAGTGTCATTATCCTGTACCCCGAGTGTCAGTGTCATTATCCTGTACCCCGAGTGTCAGTGTCATTATCCTGCACCCCAGTGTCAGTGTCATTATCCTGTACGCCGAGTGTCAGTGTCATTATCCTGTACCCCAGTGTCAGTGTCATTATCCTGTACCCCGAGTGTTAGTGTCATTATCCTGTACGCCGAGTGTCAGCGTCATTATCCTGTACCCCAGTGTCAGTGTCATTATCCTGTACCCGAGTGTCAGTGTCATTATCCTGTACCCCGAGTGTCAGTGTCATTATCCTGTACGCCGAGTGTCAGTGTCATTATCCTGTACCCCAGTGTCAGTGTCATTATCCTGCACCCCGAGTGTCAGCGTCATTATCCTGTACCCCAGTGTCAGTGTCATTATCCTGCACCCCGAGTGTCAGCGTCATTATCCTGTACCCCAGTGTCAGTGTCATTATCCTGTACCCTGAGTGTCAGTGTCATTATCCTGTACGCCGAGTGTCAGTGTCATTATCCTGTACCCCGAGTGTCAGCGTCATTATCCTGTACGCCGAGTGTCAGTGTCATTATCCTGTACCCCGAGTGTCAGCGTCATTATCCTGTACCCCGAGTGTCAGTGTCATTATCCTGTACCCCGAGTGTCAGCGTCATTATCCTGTACCCCGAGTGTCAGCGTCATTATCCTGTACCCCAGTGTCAGTGTCATTATCCTGTACCCCGAGTGTCAGCGTCATTATCCTGTACCCCAGTGTCAGTGTCATTATCCTGTACCCCGAGTGTCAGCGTCATTATCCTGTACCCCAGTGTCAGTGTCATTATCCTGTACCCCGAGTGTCAGTGTCATTATCCTGCACCCCAGTGTCAGTGTCATTATCCTGCAACCCGAGTGTCAGCGTCATTATCCTGTACCCTGAGTGTCATTATTCTGTACCCCGAGTGTCAGTGTCATTATCCTGTACCCCGAGTGTCAGTGTCATTATCCTGCACCCCAGTGTCAGTGTCATTATCCTGTACCCCCAGTGTCAGTGTCATTATCCTGTACCCCGAGTGTCAGTGTCATTATCCTGTACCCCAGTGTCAGTGTCATTATCCTGTACCCCCAGTGTCAGTGTCATTATCCTGTACCCCGAGTGTCAGTGTCATTATCCTGCACCCCAGTGTCAGTGTCATTATCCTGCAACCCGAGTGTCAGTGTCATTATCCTGCACCCCAGTGTCAGTGTCATTATCCTGCAACCCGAGTGTCAGTGTCATTATCCTGCACCCCAGTGTCAGTGTCATTATCCTGCACCCCAGTATCAGTGTCATTATCCTTTACCCCGAGTGTCAGTGTCATTATCCTGTACCCCGAGTGTCAGTTGCATTATCCTGTACCCCGACTGTCAGTGTCATTATCCTGTACCCCGAGTGTCAGCGTCATTATCCTGTACCCCGAGTGTCAGTTGCATTATCCTGTACCCCGACTGTCAGTGTCATTATCCTGTACCCCCAGTGTCAGTGTCATTATCCTGTATGACCAGTGTCAGTGTCATTATCCTGCACCCCAGTGTCAGTGTCATTATCCTGTACCCCGAGTGTCAGCGTCATTATCCTGTACCCCCAGTGTCAGTGTCATTATCCTGTACCCGAGTGTCAGTGTCATTATCCTGTACGACCAGTGTCAGTGTCATTATCCTGCACCCCAGTGTCAGTGTCATTATCCTGTACCCCGAGTGTCAGTGTCATTATCCTGTACCCCGAGTGTCAGTGTCATTATCCTGCACCCCAGTGTCAGTGTCATTATCCTGTACCCCGAGTGTCAGTGTCATTATCCTGTACCCCGAGTGTCAGTTGCATTATCCTGTACCCCGAGTGTCAGTGTCATTATCCTGTACCCCGACTGTCAGTGTCATTATCCTGTACCCCGAGTGTCAGCGTCATTATCCTGTACCCCCAGTGTCAGTGTCATTATCCTGTAACCGAGTGTCAGTGTCATTATCCTGTACCCCGAGTGTCAGTGTCATTATCCTGTACGACCAGTGTCAGTGTCATTATCCTGTACCCCGAGTGTCAGTGTCATTATCCTGTACCCCGAGTGTCAGTTGCATTATCCTGTACCCCGACTGTCAGTGTCATTATCCTGTACCCGAGTGTCAGCGTCATTATCCTGTACCCCCAGTGTCAGTGTCATTATCCTGTACCCGAGTGTCAGTGTCATTATCCTGTACCCCGAGTGTCAGTGTCATTATCCTGTACCCCGAGTGTCAGTGTCATTATCCTGTACCCGAGTGTCAGTGTCATTATCCTGTACGACCAGTGTCAGTGTCATTATCCTGTACCCCGACTGTCAGTGTCATTATCCTGTACCCGAGTGTCAGCGTCATTATCCTGTACCCCCAGTGTCAGTGTCATTATCCTGTACCCGAGTGTCAGTGTCATTATCCTGTACCCCGAGTGTCAGTGTCATTATCCTGTACCCCGAGTGTCAGCGTCATTATCCTGTACCCCGAGTGTCAGTGTCATTATCCTGTACGACCAGTGTCAGTGTCATTATCCTGTACCCCGAGTGTCAGTGTCATTATCCTCTACCCCGACTGTCAGTGTCATTATACTGTACCCCCAGTGTCATTATCCTGCACCCCAGTATCAGTGTCATTATCCTTTACCCCGAGTGTCAGTGTCATTATCCTGCACCCGAGTGTCAGTTGCATTATCCTGTACCCCGAGTGTCAGTGTCATTATCCTGTACCCCGAGTGTCAGTTGCATTATCCTGTACCCCGACTGTCAGTGTCATTATCCTGTACCCCGAGTGTCAGCGTCATTATCCTGTACCCCCAGTGTCAGCGTCATTATCCTGTACCCCGAGTGTCAGTGTCATTATCCTGTACCCCGAGTGTCAGCGTCATTATCCTGTACCCCGAGTGTCAGTGTCATTATCCTGTACCCCGAGTGTCAGTTGCATTATCCTGTACCCCGAGTGTCAGCGTCATTATCCTGCACCCCAGTGTCAGTGTCATTATCCTGTACGACCAGTGTCAGTGTCATTATCCTGTACCCCGAGTGTCAGTGTCATTATCCTGTACCCCGACTGTCAGTGTCATTATCCTGCACCCGAGTGTCAGTTGCATTATCCTGTACCCCGAGTGTCAGTGTCATTATCCTGTACCCCGAGTGTCAGTTGCATTATCCTGTACCCCGACTGTCAGTGTCATTATCCTGTACCCCGAGTGTCAGCGTCATTATCCTGTACCCCCAGTGTCAGCGTCATTATCCTGTACCCCGAGTGTCAGTGTCATTATCCTGTACCCCGAGTGTCAGTTGCATTATCCTGTACCCCGAGTGTCAGTTGCATTATCCTGTACCCCGAGTGTCAGTGTCATTATCCTGTACCCCGAGTGTCAGTGTCATTATCCTGTACCCCGAGTGTCAGTGTCATTATCCTGTACCCCGAGTGTCAGCGTCATTATCCTGTACCCCGAGTGTCAGTGTCATTATCCTGTACCCCGAGTGTCAGTTGCATTATCCTGTACCCCGAGTGTCAGCGTCATTATCCTGTACCCCCAGTGTCAGTGTCATTATCCTGTACCCCCAGTGTCAGTGTCATTATCCTGTACCCCAGTGTCAGTGTCATTATCCTGTACCCCAGTGTCAGTGTCATTATCCTGTACCCGAGTGTCAGTGTCATTATCCTGTACGACCAGTGTCAGTGTCATTATCCTGCACCCCAGTGACAGTGTCATTATCCTGTACCCGAGTGTCAGTGTCATCATCCTGTACCCCGAGTGTCAGTGTCATTATCCTGTACCCCGAGTGTCAGTGTCATTATCCTGTACCCCGAGTGTCAGTGTCATTATCCTGTACCCCGAGTGTCAGTGTCATTATCCTGTACCCCCAGTGTCAGTGTCATTATCCTGTACCTCCAGTGTCAGTGTCATTATCCTGCACCCCAGTGTCAGTGTCTTTATCCTGCACCCCAGTGACAGTGTCATTATCCTGTACCCGAGTGTCAGTGTCATCATCCTGTACCCCGAGTGTCAGTGTCATTATCCTGTACCCCGAGTGTCAGTGTCATTATCCTGTACCCCGAGTGTCAGTGTCATTATCCTGTACCCCGAGTGTCAGTGTCATTATCCTGTACCCCCAGTGTCAGTGTCATTATCCTGTACCCCCAGTGTCAGTGTCATTATCCTGTACCTCCAGTGTCAGTGTCATTATCCTGTACCCGAGTGTCAGTGTCATTATCCTGTACGACCAGTGTCAGTGTCATTATCCTGCACCCCAGTGACAGTGTCATTATCCTGTACCCGAGTGTCAGTGTCATTATCCTGCACCCCAGTGTCAGTGTCATTATCCTGTACCCCGAGTGTCAGTGTCATTATCCTGTACCCCGAGTGTCAGTTGCATTATCCTGTACCCCGACTGTCAGTGTCATTATCCTGTACCCCGAGTGTCAGCGTCATTATCCTGTACCCCGAGTGTCAGTGTCATTATCCTGTACCCCGAGTGTCAGTGTCATTATCCTGCACCCCAGTGTCAGTGTCATTATCCTGTACCCCGAGTGTCAGTGTCATTATCCTGTACCCCGAGTGTCAGTTGCATTATCCTGTACCCCGACTGTCAGTGTCATTATCCTGTACCCCGAGTGTCAGCGTCATTATCCTGTACCCCCAGTGTCAGTGTCATTATCCTGTACCCGAGTGTCAGTGTCATTATCCTGTACCCCGAGTGTCAGTGTCATTATCCTGTACCCCGAGTGTCAGTGTCATTATCCTGTACCCGAGTGTCAGTGTCATTATCCTGTACGACCAGTGTCAGCGTCATTATCCTGTACCCCCAGTGTCAGTGTCATTATCCTGTACCCGAGTGTCAGTGTCATTATCCTGTACCCCGAGTGTCAGTGTCATTATCCTGTACCCCGAGTGTCAGATGCATTATCCTGTACCCCGACTGTCAGTGTCATTATCCTGTACCCCGAGTGTCAGCGTCATTATCCTGTACCCCCAGTGTCAGTGTCATTATCCTGTACCCGAGTGTCAGTGTCATTATCCTGTACCCCGAGTGTCAGTGTCATTATCCTGTACCCGAGTGTCAGTGTCATTATCCTGTACGACCAGTGTCAGTGTCATTATCCTGTACCCCGGGTGTCAGTGTCATTATCCTGTACCCCGAGTGTCAGTTGCATTATCCTGTACCCCGACTGTCAGTGTCATTATCCTGTACCCCGAGTGTCAGCGTCATTATCCTGTACCCCGAGTGTCAGTGTCATTATCCTGTACCCCGAGTGTCAGTGTCATTATCCTGTACGACCAGTGTCAGTGTCATTATCCTGTACCCCGGGTGTCAGTGTCATTATCCTGTACCCCGAGTGTCAGTTGCATTATCCTGTACCCCGACTGTCAGTGTCATTATCCTGTACCCCGAGTGTCAGCGTCATTATCCTGTACCCCGAGTGTCAGTGTCATTATCCTGTACCCGAGTGTCAGCGTCATTATCCTGCACCCCAGTGTAAGTGTCATTATCCTGTACCCCGAGTGTCAGCGTCATTATCCTGTACCCCCAGTGTCAGTGTCATTATCCTGTACCCGAGTGTCAGTGTCATTATCCTGTACCCCGAGTGTCAGTGTCATTATCCTGTACCCCGAGTGTCAGTGTCATTATCCTGTACCCGAGTGTCAGTGTCATTATCCTGTACCCCCAGTGTCAGTGTCATTATCCTGTACCCGAGTGTCAGTGTCATTATCCTGTACCCGAGTGTCAGTGTCATTATCCTGTACCCCGAGTGTCAGCGTCATTATCCTGTACCCCCAGTGTCAGTGTCATTATCCTGTACCCGAGTGTCAGTGTCATTATCCTGTACCCCGAGTGTCAGTGTCATTATCCTGTACCCCGAGTGTCAGTTGCATTATCCTGTACCCCGACTGTCAGTGTCATTATCCTGTACCCCGAGTGTCAGCGTCATTATCCTGTACCCGCAGTGTCAGTGTCATTATCCTGTACCCGAGTGTCAGTGTCATTATCCTGTACCCCGAGTGTCAGTGTCATTATCCTGTACCCGAGTGTCAGTGTCATTATCCTGTACGACCAGTGTCAGTGTCATTATCCTGTACCCCGGGTGTCAGTGTCATTATCCTGTACCCCGAGTGTCAGTGTCATTATCCTGTACCCCGAGTGTCAGTTGCATTATCCTGTACCCCGACTGTCAGTGTCATTATCCTGTACCCCGAGTGTCAGCGTCATTATCCTGTACCCCGAGTGTCAGTGTCATTATCCTGTACCCCGAGTGTCAGTGTCATTATCCTGCACCCCAAGTGTCAGTGTCATTATCCTGTACCCCGAGTGTCAGTGTCATTATCCTGTACCCCGAGTGTCAGTTGCATTATCCTGTACCCCGACTGTCAGTGTCATTATCCTGTACCCCGAGTGTCAGCGTCATTATCCTGTACCCCCAGTGTCAGTGTCATTATCCTGTACCCGAGTGTCAGTGTCATTATCCTGTACGACCAGTGTCAGTGTCATTATCCTGTACCCGAGTGTCAGCGTCATTATCCTGCACCCCAGTGTAAGTGTCATTATCCTGTACCCCAGTGACAGCGTCATTATCCTGTACCCCGAGTGTCAGCGTCATTATCCTGTACCCCAGTGACAGTGTCATTATCCTGTACCCGAGTGTCAGTGTCATTATCCTGTACCCCCAGTGTCAGTGTCATTATCCTGTACCCCGAGTGTCAGCGTCATTATCCTGTACCCCAGTGTCAGTGTCATTATCCTGTACCCCGAGTGTCAGCGTCATTATCCTGTACCCCATTGTCAGTGTCATTATCCTGTACCCCGAGTGTCAGCGTCATTATCCTGTACCCCGAGTGTCAGCGTCATTATCCTGTACCCCAGTGTCAGTGTCATTATCCTGTACTACGAGTGTCAGTGTCATTATCCTGTACCCCGAGTGTCAGTGTTATTATCCTGTACCCCGAGTGTCAGTGTCATTATCCTGTACCCCGAGTGTCAGTGTCATTATCCTGTACCCCCAGTGTCAGTGTCATTATCCTGTACCCCGAGTGTCAGCGTCATTATCCTGTACCCCAGTGTCAGTGTCATTATCCTGTACCCCGAGTGTCAGCGTCATTATCCTGTACCCCAGTGTCAGTGTCATTATCCTGTACCCCGAGTGTCAGCGTCATTATCCTGTACCCCGAGTGTCAGCGTCATTATCCTGTACCCCAGTGTCAGTGTCATTATCCTGTACCCCGAGTGTCAGTGTCATTATCCTGTACCCCGAGTGTCAGTGTTATTATCCTGTACCCCGAGTGTCAGCGTCATTATCCTGTACCCCAGTGTCAGTGTCATTATCCTGTACCCCGAGTGTCAGTGTCATTATTCTGTACCCCGAGTGTCAGTGTCATTATCCTGTACCCCGAGTGTCAGTGTCATTATCCTGTACCCCGAGTGTCAGTGTCATTATCCTGTACCCCGAGTGTCAGTGTCATTATCCTGTACCCCGAGTGACAGTGTCATTATCCTGTACCCCGAGTGTCAGTGTCATTATCCTGTACCCCGAGTGTCAGTGTTATTATCCTGTACCCCGAGTGTCAGTGTCATTATCCTGTACCCCGAGTGTCAGCGTCATTATCCTGTACCCCAGTGACAGTGTCATTATCCTGTACCCCGAGTGTCAGCGTCATTATCCTGTACCCCAGTGTCAGTGTCATTATCCTGTACCCGAGTGTCAGTGTCATTATCCTGTACCCCGAGGGTCAGTGTCATTATCCTGTACGCCGAGTGTCAGTGTCATTATCCTGTACCCTGAGTGTCAGTGTCATTATCCTGTACCCCAGTGTCAGTGTCATTATCCTGCACCCCGAGTGTCAGCGTCATTATCCTTTACCCCAGTGTCAGTGTCATTATCCTGTACCCTGAGTGTCAGTGTCATTATCCTGTACCCTGAGTGTCAGTGTCATTATCCTGTACCCCCAGTGTCAGTGTCATTATCCTGTACCCCCAGTGTCAGTGTCATTATCCTGTACCCCCAGTGTCAGTGTCATTATCCTGTACCCCGAGTGTCAGCGTCATTATCCTGTACCCTGAGTGTCAGTGTCATTATCCTGTACCCCGAGTGTCAGTGTCATTATCCTGTACCCCAGTGTCAGTGTCATTATCCTGTACCCGAGTGTCAGTGTCATTATCCTGTACCCCCAGTGTCAGTGTCATTATCCTGTACCCCCAGTGTCAGTGTCATTATCCTGTACCCCCAGTGTCAGTGTCATTATCCTGTACCCCGAGTGTCAGCGTCAATATCCTGTACCCCAGTGTCAGTGTCATTATCCTGTACCCGAGTGTCAGTGTCATTATCCTGTACCCCAGTGTCAGTGTCATTATCCTGTACCCCCAGTGTCAGTGTCATTATCCTGTACCCCCAGTGTCAGTGTCATTATCCTGTACCCCGAGTGTCAGCGTCAATATCCTGTACCCCAGTGTCAGTGTCATTATCCTGTACCCCGAGTGTCAGTGTCATTATCCTGTACCCCAGTGTCAGTGTCATTATCCTGTACCCCGAGTGTCAGCGTCATTATCCTCTACCCCCAGTGTCAGTGTCATTATCCTGTACCCTGAGTGTCGATGTCATTATCCTGTACCCTGAGTGTCAGTGTCATTATCCTGTACGACCAGTGTCAGTGTCATTATCCTGCACCCCAGTGTCAGTGTCATTATCCTGTACCCCGAGTGTCAGCGTCATTATCCTCTACCCCCAGTGTCAGTGTCATTATCCTGTACCCTGAGTGTCGATGTCATTATCCTGTACCCCGAGTGTCAGTGTCATTATCCTGCACCCCAGTGTCAGTGTCATTATCCTGTACCCCGAGTGTCAGTGTCATTATCCTGCACCCCAGTGTCAGTGTCATTATCCTGTACCCAGAGTGTCAGTGTCATTATCCTGTACCCGGAGTGTCAGTGTCATTATCCTGTACCCCCAGTGTCAGTGTCATTATCCTGTACCCTGAGTGTCAGTGTCATTATCCTGTACCCCCAGTGTCAGTGTCATTATCCTGTACCCCCAGTGTCAGTGTCATTATCCTGTACCCCGAGTGTCAGTGTCATTATCCTGTACCCCGAGTGTCAGTGTCATTATCCTGTACCCCAGTGTCAGTGTCATTATCCTGTACCCTGAGTGTCAGTGTCATTATCCTGTACCCCCAGTGTCAGTGTCATTATCCTGTACCCTGAGTGTCAGTGTCATTATCCTGTACCCCCAGTGTCAGTGTCATTATCCTGTACCCCCAGTGTCAGTGTCATTATCCTGTACCCCCAGTGTCAGTGTCATTATCCTGTACCCCGAGTGTCAGTGTCATTATCCTGTACCCCAGTGTCAGTGTCATTATCCTGTACCCTGAGTGTCAGTGTCATTATCCTGTACCCCGAGTGTCAGTGTCATTATCCTGTACCCCGAGTGTCAGCGTCATTATCCTGTACCCCGAGTGTCAGTGTCATTATCCTGTACCCCCAGTGTCAGTGTCATTATCCTGTACCCTGAGTGTCAGTATCATTATCCTGTACCCCCAGTGTCAGTGTCATTATCCTGTACCCCCAGTGTCAGTGTCATTATCCTGTACCCCGAGTGTCAGTGTCATTATCCTGTACCCCAGTGTCAGTGTCATTATCCTGTACCCCGAGTGTCAGTGTCATTATCCTGTACCCCAGTGTCAGTGTCATTATCCTGTACCCCGAGTGTAAGTGTCATTATCCTGTACCCCGAGTGTCAGTGTCATTATCCTGCACCCCAGTGTCAGTGTCATTATCCTGTACCCCCAGTGTCAGTGTCATTATCCTGTACCCTGAGTGTCAGTGTCATTATCCTGTATCCCGAGTGTCAGTGTCATTATCCTGTACCCCGAGTGTCAGTGTCATTATCCTGTACCCCGAGTGTTAGTGTCATTATCCTGTACCCCGAGTGTCAGTGTCATTATCCTGTACCCCCAGTGTCAGTGTCATTATCCTGTACCCTGAGTGTCAGTGTCATTATCCTGTACCCCGAGTGTCAGTGTCATTATCCTGTACCCCGAGTGTCAGCGTCATTATCCTGTACCCCGAGTGTCAGTGTCATTATCCTGTACCCCCAGTGTCAGTGTCATTATCCTGTACCCTGAGTGTCAGTGTCATTATCCTGTACCCCGAGTGTCAGTGTCATTATCCTGTACCCCCAGTGTCAGTGTCATTATCCTGTACCCTGAGTGTCAGCGTCATTATCCTGTACCCCCAGTGTCAGTGTCATTATCCTGTACCCCCAGTGTCAGTGTCATTATCCTGTACCCCGAGTGTCAGTGTCATTATCCTGTACCCCCAGTGTCAGTGTCATTATCCTGTACCCCGAGTGTCAGTGTCATTATCCTGTACCCCAGTGTCAGTGTCATTATCCTGTACCCCGAGTGTCGATGTCATTATCCTGTACCCCGAGTGTCAGTGTCATTATCCTGTACCCCGAGTGTCAGTGTCATTATCCTGTACCCCCAGTGTCAGTGTCATTATCCTGTACCCCAGTGTCAGTGTCATTATCCTGTACCCCCAGTGTCAGTGTCATTATCCTGTACCCTGAGTGTCAGTGTCATTATCCTGTACCCCCAGTGTCAGTGTCATTATCCTGTACCCCCAGTGTCAGTGTCATTATCCTGTACCCCGAGTGTCAGTGTCATTATCCTGTACCCCCAGTGTCAGTGTCATTATCCTGTACCCCGAGTGTCAGTGTCATTATCCTGTACCCCAGTGTCAGTGTCATTATCCTGTACCCTGAGTGTCAGTGTCATTATCCTGTACCCCGAGTGTCAGTGTCATTATCCTGTACCCCGAGTGTCAGCGTCATTATCCTGTACCCCGAGTGTCAGTGTCATTATCCTGTACCCCCAGTGTCAGTGTCATTATCCTGTACCCTGAGTGTCAGTATCATTATCCTGTACCCCCAGTGTCAGTGTCATTATCCTGTACCCCCAGTGTCAGTGTCATTATCCTGTACCCCGAGTGTCAGTGTCATTATCCTGTACCCCAGTGTCAGTGTCATTATCCTGTACCCCGAGTGTCAGTGTCATTATCCTGTACCCCAGTGTCAGTGTCATTATCCTGTACCCCGAGTGTAAGTGTCATTATCCTGTACCCCGAGTGTCAGTGTCATTATCCTGCACCCCAGTGTCAGTGTCATTATCCTGTACCCCCAGTGTCAGTGTCATTATCCTGTACCCTGAGTGTCAGTGTCATTATCCTGTATCCCGAGTGTCAGTGTCATTATCCTGTACCCCAGTGTCAGTGTCATTATCCTGTACCCCGAGTGTCAGTGTCATTATCCTGTACCCCAGTGTCAGTGTCATTATCCTGTACCCCGAGTGTAAGTGTCATTATCCTGTACCCCGAGTGTCAGTGTCATTATCCTGCACCCCAGTGTCAGTGTCATTATCCTGTACCCCAGTGTCAGTGTCATTATCCTGTACCCCGAGTGTCAGTGTCATTATCCTGTACCCCGAGTGTTAGTGTCATTATCCTGTACCCCCAGTGTCAGTGTCATTATCCTGTACCCCGAGTGTTAGTGTCATTATCCTGTACCCCCAGTGTCAGTGTCATTATCCTGTACCCTGAGTGTCAGTGTCATTATCCTGTACCCCGAGTGTCAGTGTCATTATCCTGTACCCCGAGTGTCAGCGTCATTATCCTGTACCCCGAGTGTCAGTGTCATTATCCTGTACCCCCAGTGTCAGTGTCATTATCCTGTACCCCGAGTGTCAGTGTCATTATCCTGTACCCCCAGTGTCAGTGTCATTATCCTGTACCCCGAGTGTCAGTGTCATTATCCTGTACCCCAGTGTCAGTGTCATTATCCTGTACCCTGAGTGTCGATGTCATTATCCTGTACCCCGAGTGTCAGTGTCATTATCCTGTACCCCGAGTGTCAGTGTCATTATCCTGTACCCCCAGTGTCAGTGTCATTATCCTGTACCCGGAGTGTCAGTGTCATTATCCTGTACCCCCAGTGTCAGTGTCATTATCCTGTACCCTGAGTGTCAGTGTCATTATCCTGTACCCCCAGTGTCAGTGTCATTATCCTGTACCCTGAGTGTCAGTGTCATTATCCTGTACCCCCAGTGTCAGTGTCATTATCCTGTACCCCCAGTGTCAGTGTCATTATCCTGTACCCCGAGTGTCAGTGTCATTATCCTGTACCCCAGTGTCAGTGTCATTATCCTGTACCCCAGTGTCAGTGTCATTATCCTGTACCCTGAGTGTCAGTGTCATTATCCTGTACCCCGAGTGTCAGTGTCATTATCCTGTACCCCGAGTGTCAGCGTCATTATCCTGTACCCCGAGTGTCAGTGTCATTATCCTGTACCCCCAGTGTCAGTGTCATTATCCTGTACCCTGAGTGTCAGTATCATTATCCTGTACCCCCAGTGTCAGTGTCATTATCCTGTACCCCGAGTGTCAGTGTCATTATCCTGTACCCCAGTGTCAGTGTCATTATCCTGTACCCCGAGTGTCAGTGTCATTATCCTGTACCCCAGTGTCAGTGTCATTATCCTGTACCCCGAGTGTAAGTGTCATTATCCTGTACCCCGAGTGTCAGTGTCATTATCCTGCACCCCAGTGTCAGTGTCATTATCCTGTACCCCCAGTGTCAGTGTCATTATCCTGTACCCTGAGTGTCAGTGTCATTATCCTGTATCCCGAGTGTCAGTGTCATTATCCTGTACCCCGAGTGTTAGTGTCATTATCCTGTACCCCCAGTGTCGGTGTCATTATCCTGTACCCCGAGTGTTAGTGTCATTATCCTGTACCCCCAGTGTCAGTGTCATTATCCTGTACCCTGAGTGTCAGTGTCATTATCCTGTACCCCGAGTGTCAGTGTCATTATCCTGTACCCCGAGTGTCAGCGTCATTATCCTGTACCCCGAGTGTCAGTGTCATTATCCTGTACCCCCAGTGTCAGTGTCATTATCCTGTACCCCGAGTGTCAGTGTCATTATCCTGTACCCTGAGTGTCAGTGTCATTATCCTGTACCCCCAGTGTCAGTGTCATTATCCTGTACCCCCAGTGTCAGTGTCATTATCCTGTACCCCGAGTGTCAGTGTCATTATCCTGTACCCCGAGTGTCAGTGTCATTATCCTGTACCCCAGTGTCAGTGTCATTATCCTGTACCCCGAGTGTCAGTGTCATTATCCTGCACCCCAGTGTCAGTGTCATTATCCTGTACCCCCAGTGTCAGTGTCATTATCCTGTACCCTGAGTGTCAGTGTCATTATCCTGTATCCCGAGTGTCAGTGTCATTATCCTGTACCCCGAGTGTCAGTGTCATTATCCTGTACCCCGAGTGTTAGTGTCATTATCCTGTACCCCCAGTGTCAGTGTCATTATCCTGTACCCCGAGTGTTAGTGTCATTATCCTGTACCCCCAGTGTCAGTGTCATTATCCTGTACCCTGAGTGTCAGTGTCATTATCCTGTACCCCGAGTGTCAGTGTCATTATCCTGTACCCCGAGTGTCAGCGTCATCATCCTGTACCCCGAGTATCAGTGTCATTATCCTGTACCCCCAGTGTCAGTGTCATTATCCTGTACCCTGAGTGTCAGTGTCATTATCCTGTACCCCCAGTGTCAGTGTCATTATCCTGTACCCCCAGTGTCAGTGTCATTATCCTGTACCCCGAGTGTCAGTGTCATTATCCTGTACCCCAGTGTCAGTGTCATTATCCTGTACCCCGAGTGTCAGTGTCATTATCCTGTACCCCGAGTGTCAGTGTCATTATCCTGCACCCCAGTGTCAGTGTCATTATCCTGTACCCCCAGTGTCAGTGTCATTATCCTGTACCCTGAGTGTCAGTGTCATTATCCTGTACCCCCAGTGTCAGTGTCATTATCCTGTACCCCCAGTGTCAGTGTCATTATCCTGTACCCCGAGTGTCAGTGTCATTATCCTGTACCCCAGTGTCAGTGTCATTATCCTGTACCCCGAGTGTCAGTGTCATTATCCTGTACCCCGAGTGTCAGTGTCATTATCCTGCACCCCAGTGTCAGTGTCATTATCCTGTACCCCGAGTGTCAGTGTCATTATCCTGCACCCCAGTGTCAGTGTCATTATCCTGTACCCCGAGTGTCAGTGTCATTATCCTGTACCCCAGTGTCAGTGTCATTATCCTGTACCCCGAGTGTCAGTGTCATTATCCTGTACCCCAGTGTCAGTGTCATTATCCTGTACCCCGAGTGTCAGTGTAATTATCCTGCACCCCAGTGTCAGTATCATTATCCTGTACCCCAGTGTCAGTGTCATTATCCTGTACCCCGAGTGTCAGTGTCATTATCCTGTACCCCCAGTGTCAGTGTCATTATCCTGTACCCCAGTGTCAGTGTCATTATCCTGTACCCCAGTGTCAGTGTCATTATCCTGTACCCCGAGTGTCAGTGTCATTATCCTGCACCCCAGTGTCAGTATCATTATCCTGTACCCCAGTGTCAGTGTCATTATCCTGTACCCCCAGTGTCAGTGTCATTATCCTGTACCCCCAGTGTCAGTGTCATTATCCTGTACCCCAGTGTCAGTGTCATTATCCTGTACCCCGAGTGTCAGTGTCATTATCCTGTACCCCGAGTGTCAGTGTCATTATCCTGCACCCCAGTGTCAGTGTCATTATCCTGTACCCCGAGTGTCAGTGTCATTATCCTGTACCCCAGTGTCAGTGTCATTATCCTGTACCCCGAGTGTCAGTGTCATTATCCTGCACCCCAGTGTCAGTATCATTATCCTGTACCCCAGTGTCAGTGTCATTATCCTGTACCCCGAGTGTCAGTGTCATTATCCTGTACCCCAGTGTCAGTGTCGTTATCCTGTACCCCCAGTGTCAGTGTCATTATCCTGTACCCCGAGTGTCAGTTTCATTATCCTGTACCCCCAGTGTCAGTGTCATTATCCTGTACCCCAGTGTCAGTGTCATTATCCTGTACCCCGAGTGTCAGTGTCATTATCCTGTACCCCGAGTGTCAGTTTCATTATCCTGTACCCCCAGTGTCAGTGTCATTATCCTGTACCCCGAGTGTCAGTGTCATTATCCTGTACCCCAGTGTCAGTGTCATTATCCTGTACCCCCAGTGTCAGTGTCATTATCCTGTACCCCGAGTGTCAGCGTCATTATCCTGTACCCCCAGTGTTAGTGTCATTATCCTGTACCCCGAGTGTCAGTGTCATTATCCTGTACCCCCAGTGTCAGTGTCATTATCCTGTACCCCGAGTGTCAGTGTCATTATCCTGTACCCCGAGTGTCAGTGTCATTATCCTGTACCCTGAGTGTCATTATCCTGTACCCCGAGTGTCAGTGTCATTATCCTGTACCCCAGTGTCAGTGTCATTATCCTGTACCCCCAGTGTCAGTGTCATTATCCTGTACCCCGAGTGTCAGTGTCATTATCCTGTACCCCAGTGTCAGTGTCATTATCCTGTACCCCCAGTGTCAGTGTCATTATCCTGTACCCCGAGTGTCAGTGTCATTATCCTGTACCCCAGTGTCAGTGTCATTATCCTGTACCCCGAGTGTCAGCGTCATTATCCTGTACCCCCAGTGTCAGTGTCATTATCCTGCACCCCAGTGTCAGTGTCATTATCCTGCACCCCAGTGTCAGTGTCATTATCCTGCACCCCAGTGTCAGTGTCATTATCCTGTACCCCAGTGTCAGTGTCATTATCCTGTACCCCGAGTGTCAGTGTCATTATCCTGTACCCCGAGTGTCAGTGTCATTATCCTGTACCCCGAGTGTCAGTGTCATTATCCTGTACCCCCAGTGTCAGTGTCATTATCCTGTACCCCGAGTGTCAGTGTCATTATCCTGCACCCCGAGTGTCAGTGTCATTATCCTGTACCCCGAGTGTCAGTGTCATTATCCTGTACCCCGAGTGTCAGTGTCATTATCCTGTACCCCGAGTGTCAGTGTCATTATCCTGTACCCCGAGTGTCAGTGTCATTATCCTGTACCCCGGGTGTCAGTGTCATTATCCTGTACCCCGAGTGTCAGTGTCATTATCCTGTACCCCGAGTGTCAGTGTCATTATCCTGTACCCCGAGTGTCAGTGTCATTATCCTGTACTCCAGTGTCAGTGTCATTATCCTGTACCCCGAGTGTCAGCGTCATTATCCTGCACCCCAGTGTCAGTGTCATTATCCTGTACCCCCAGTGTCAGTGTCATTATCCTGTACCCCGTGTGTCAGTGTCATTATCCTGTACCCTGAGTGTCAGTGTCATTATCCTGTACCCTGAGTGTCATTATCCTGTACCCCGAGTGTCAGTGTCATTATCCTGTACCCCAGTGTCAGTGTCATTATCCTGTACCCCGAGTGTCAGCGTCATTATCCTGTACCCCCAGTGTTAGTGTCATTATCCTGTACCCCCAGTGTCAGTGTCATTATCCTGCACCCCAGTGTCAGTGTCATTATCCTGTACCCCAGTGTCAGTGTCATTATCCTGTACCCCCAGTGTCAGTGTCATTATCCTGTACCCCCAGTGTCAGTGTCATTATCCTGCACCCCAGTGTCAGTGTCATTATCCTGCACCCCAGTGTCAGTGTCATTATCCTGTACCCCAGTGTCAGTGTCATTATCCTGTACCCCGAGTGTCAGTGTCATTATCCTGTACCCCGAGTGTCAGTGTCATTATCCTGTACCCCGAGTGTCAGTGTCATTATCCTGTACCCCCAGTGTCAGTGTCATTATCCTGTACCCCGAGTGTCAGTGTCATTATCCTGCACCCCGAGTGTCAGTGTCATTATCCTGTACCCCGAGTGTCAGTGTCATTATCCTGTACCCCGAGTGTCAGTGTCATTATCCTGTACCCCGAGTGTCAGTGTCATTATCCTGTACCCTGAGTGTCAGTGTCATTATCCTGTACCCCGAGTGTCAGTGTCATTATCCTGTACCCCGAGTGTCAGTGTCATTATCCTGTACCCCGAGTGTCAGTGTCATTATCCTGTACCCCCAGTGTCAGTGTCATTATCCTGTACCCCGAGTGTCAGTGTCATTATCCTGTACTCCAGTGTCAGTGTCATTATCCTGTACCCCGAGTGTCAGCGTCATTATCCTGTACCCCCAGTGTCAGTGTCATTATCCTGTACCCCGAGTGTCAGTGTCATTATCCTGTACTCCGAGTGTCAGTGTCATTATCCTGTACTCCGAGTGTCAGTGTCATTATCCTGTACCCCGAGTGTCAGTGTCATTATCCTGTACCCCGAGTGTCAGTGTCATTATCCTGTACCCCCAGTGTCAGCGTCATTATCCTGTACCCCGAGTGTCAGTGTCATTATCCTGTACCCCGAGTGTCAGTGTCATTATCCTGTACCCCGAGTGTCAGTGTCATTATCCTGTACTCCGAGTGTCAGTGTCATTATCCTGTACCCCGAGTGTCAGTGTCATTATCCTGCACCCCAGTGTCAGTGTCATTATCCTGCACCCCGAGTGTCAGTGTCATTATCCTGTACTCCGAGTGTCAGTGTCATTATCCTGTACCCCCAGTGTCAGTGTCATTATCCTGTACCCCGAGTGTCAGTGTCATTATCCTGTACCCCCAGTGTCAGTGTCATTATCCTGTACCCCGAGTGTCAGTGTCATTATCCTGTACCCCCAGTGTCAGTGTCATTATCCTGTACCCCGAGTGTCAGTGTCATTATCCTGTACCCCGAGTGTCAGTGTCATTATCCTGTACCCCGAGTGTCAGTGTCATTATCCTGTACCCCGAGTGTCAGTGTCATTATCCTGCACCCCAGTGTCAGTGTCATTATCCTGTACCCCAGTGTCAGTGTCATTATCCTGTACCCCGAGTGTCAGTGTCATTATCCTGTACTCCGAGTGTCAGTGTCATTATCCTGTACCCCCAGTGTCAGTGTCATTATCCTGTACCCCGAGTGTCAGTGCCATTATCCTGTACCCCCAGTGTCAGTGTCATTATCCTGTACCCCGAGTGTCAGTGTCATTATCCTGTACCCCGAGTGTCAGTGTCATTATCCTGCACCCCAGTGTCAGTGTCATTATCCTGTACCCCGAGTGTCAGTGTCATTATCCTGTACCCCAGTGTCAGTGTCATTATCCTGTACCCCGAGTGTCAGTGTCATTATCCTGTACCCCGAGTGTCAGTGTCATTATCCTGTACCCCGAGTGTCAGAGTCATTATCCTGCACCCCAGTGTCAGTGTCATTATCCTGCACCCCAGTGTCAGTGTCATTATCCTGCACCCCAGTGTCAGTGTCATTATCCTGTACCCCGAGTGTCAGTGTCATTATCCTGTACCCCGAGAGTCAGTGTCATTATCCTGTACCCCGAGTGTCAGTGTCATTATCCTGCACCCCAGTGTCAGTGTCATTATCCTGTACCCCGAGTGTCAGTGTCATTATCCTGTACCCCGAGTGTCAGTGTCATTATCCTGTACCCCGAGAGTCAGTGTCATTATCCTGTACCCCGAGTGTCAGTGTCATTATCCTGCACCCCAGTGTCAGTGTCATTATCCTGTACCCCGAGTGTCAGTGTCATTATCCTGTACCCCAGTGTCAGTGTCATTATCCTGTACCCCGAGTGTCAGTGTCATTATCCTGTACCCCGAGTGTCAGTGTCATTATCCTGTACCCCGAGTGTCAGAGTCATTATCCTGCACCCCAGTGTCAGTGTCATTATCCTGCACCCCAGTGTCAGTGTCATTATCCTGCACCCCAGTGTCAGTGTCATTATCCTGCACCCCAGTGTCAGTGTCATTATCCTGTACCCCGAGTGTCAGTGTCATTATCCTGTACCCCCAGTGTCAGTGTCATTATCCTGTACCCCGAGTGTCAGTGTCATTATCCTGTACCCCAGTGTCAGTTGCATTATCCTGTACCCCGAGTGTCAGTGTCATTATCCTGCACCCCAGTGTCAGTGTCATTATCCTGCACCCCCAGTGTCAGTGTCATTATCCTGTACCCCAGTGTCAGTGTCATTATCCTGTACCCCAGTGTCAGTGTCATTATCCTGTACCCCGAGTGTCAGTGTCATTATCCTGTACCCCAGTGTCAGTGTCATTATCCTGTACCCCGAGAGTCAGTGTCATTATCCTGTACCCCGAGAGTCAGTGTCATTATCCTGTACCCCGAGTGTCAGTGTCATTATCCTGCACCCCCAGTGTCAGTGTCATTATCCTGTACCCCAGTGTCAGTGTCATTATCCTGTACCCCGTGTGTCAGTGTCATTATCCTGTACCCCGAGTGTCAGTGTCATTATCCTGCACCCCCAGTGTCAGTGTCATTATCCTGCACCCCAGTGTCAGTGTCATTATCCTGCACCCCCAGTGTCAGTGTCATTATCCTGTACCCCAGTGTCAGTGTCATTATCCTGTACCCCGTGTGTCAGTGTCATTATCCTGTACCCTGAGTGTCAGTATCATTATCCTGTACCCTGAGTGTCATTATCCTGTACCCCGAGTGTCAGTGTCATTATCCTGTACCCCAGTGTCAGTGTCATTATCCTGTACCCCCAGTGTCAGTGTCATTATCCTGTACCCCCAGTGTCAGTGTCATTATCCTGTACCCCGAGTGTCAGTGTCATTATCCTGCACCCCAGTGTCAGTGTCATTATCCTGTACCCCAGTGTCAGTGTCATTATCCTGTACCCCGTGTGTCAGTGTCATTATCCTGTACCCCGAGTGTCAGTGTCATTATCCTGTACCCCCAGTGTCAGTGTCATTATCCTGTACCCCAGTGTCAGTGTCATTATCCTGTACCCCGTGTGTCAGTGTCATTATCCTGTACCCCGAGTGTCAGTGTCATTATCCTGTACTCCAGTGTCAGTGTCATTATTCTGTACCCCGAGTGTCAGTGTCATTATCCTGTACCCCGAGTGTCAGTGTCATTATCCTGTACCCCGAGTGTCAGTGTCATTATCCTGTACTCCAGTGTCAGTGTCATTATCCTGTACCCCGAGTGTCAGTGTCATTATCCTGTACTCCAGTGTCAGTGTCATTATCCTGTACCCCCAGTGTCAGTGTCATTATCCTGTACCCCCAGTGTCAGTGTCATTATCCTGTACCCCGAGTGTCAGTGTCATTATCCTGTACCCCGAGTGTCAGTGTCATTATCCTGTACCCCCAGCGTCAGTGTCATTATCCTGTACCCCCAGTGTCAGTGTCATTATCCTGTACCCCCAGTGTCAGTGTCATTATCCTGTACCCCGAGTGTCAGTGTCATTATCCTGTACTCCAGTGTCAGTGTCATTATCCTGTACCCCCAGTGTCAGTGTCATTATCCTGTACCCCCAGTGTCAGTGTCATTATCCTGTACCCCGAGTGTCAGAGTCATTATCCTGTACCCCCAGTGTCAGTGTCATTATCCTGTACCCCCAGTGTCAGTGTCATTATCCTGTACCCCGAGTGTCAGTGTCATTATCCTGTACCCCGAGTGTCAGTGTCATTATCCTGTACCCCGAGTGTCAGTGTCATTATCCTGTACCCCCAGCGTCAGTGTCATTATCCTGTACCCCCAGTGTCAGTGTCATTATCCTGTACCCCCAGTGTCAGTGTCATTATCCTGTACCCCGAGTGTCAGTGTCATTATCCTGTACTCCAGTGTCAGTGTCATTATCCTGTACCCCCAGTGTCAGTGTCATTATCCTGTACCCCCAGTGTCAGTGTCATTATCCTGTACCCCGAGTGTCAGTGTCATTATCCTGTACCCCGAGTGTCAGTGTCATTATCCTGTACCCCGAGTGTCAGTGTCATTATCCTGTACCCCCAGTGTCAGTGTCATTATCCTGTACCCCGAGTGTCAGTGTCATTATCCTGTACTCCAGTGTCAGTGTCATTATCCTGTACCCCGAGTGTCAGCGTCATTATCCTGTACCCCCAGTGTCAGTGTCATTATCCTGTACTCCGAGTGTCAGTGTCATTATCCTGTACCCCGAGTGTCAGTGTCATTATCCTGCACCCCAGTGTCAGTGTCATTATCCTGTACCCCCAGTGTCAGTGTCATTATCCTGTACTCCGAGTGTCAGTGTCATTATCCTGTACCCCGAGTGTCAGTGTCATTATCCTGCACCCCAGTGTCAGTGTCATTATCCTGCACCCCAGTGTCAGTGTCATTATCCTGTACCCCGAGTGTCAGTGTCATTATCCTGTACTCCGAGTGTCAGTGTCATTATCCTGTACCCCGAGTGTCAGTGTCATTATCCTGTACCCCGAGTGTCAGTGTCATTATCCTGTACTCCAGTGTCAGTGTCATTATCCTGTACCCCGAGTGTCAGTGTCATTATCCTGTACTCCAGTGTCAGTGTCATTATCCTGTACCCCCAGTGTCAGTGTCATTATCCTGTACCCCCAGTGTCAGTGTCATTATCCTGTACCCCGAGTGTCAGTGTCATTATCCTGTACCCCGAGTGTCAGTGTCATTATCCTGTACCCCGAGTGTCAGTGTCATTATCCTGTACCCCCAGTGTCAGTGTCATTATCCTGTACCCCGAGTGTCAGTGTCATTATCCTGTACCCCAGTGTCAGTGTCATTATCCTGTACCCCCAGTGTCAGTGTCATTATCCTGTACCCCGAGTGTCAGTGTCATTATCCTGTACCCCAGTGTCAGTGTCATTATCCTGTACCCCAGTGTCAGTGTCATTATCCTGTACCCCCAGTGTCAGTGTCATTATCCTGCACCCCAGTGTCAGTGTCATTATCCTGTACCCCCAGTGTCAGTGTCATTATCCTGTACCCCCATTGTCAGTGTCATTATCCTGCACCCCAGTGTCAGTGTCATTATCCTGTACCCCAAGTATCAGTGTCATTATCCTGTACCCCCAGTGTCAGTGTCATTATCCTGTACCCCGAGTGTCAGCGTCATTATCCTGTACCCCCAGTGTCAGTGTCATTATCCTGTACCCCCAGTGTCAGTGTCATTATCCTGTACCCCCAGTGTCAGTGTCATTATCCTGTACCCCAGTGTCAGTGTCATTATCCTGCACCCCAGTGTCAGTGTCATTATCCTGTACTCCGAGTGTCAGTGTCATTATCCTGTACCCCGAGTGTCAGTGTCATTATCCTGTACCCCCAGTGTCAGTGTCATTATCCTGTACCCCGAGTGTCAGTGTCATTATTCTGTACCCCGAGTGTCAGTGTCATTATCCTGTACCCCGAGTGTCAGTGTCATTATCCTGTACCCCGAGTGTCAGTGTCATTATCCTGCACCCCAGTGTCAGTGTCATTATCCTGTACTCCGAGTGTCAGTGTCATTATCCTGTACCCCGAGTGTCAGTGTTATTATCCTGTACCCCGAGTGTCAGTGTTATTATCCTGTACCCCGAGTGTCAGTGTCATTATCCTGTACCCCCAGTGTCAGTGTCATTATCCTGTACCCCCAGTGTCAGTGTCATTATCCTGCACCCCGAGTGTCAGTGTCATTATCCTGTACCCCGAGTGTCAGTGTCATTATCCTGCACCCCGAGTGTCAGTGTCATTATCCTGTACCCCGAGTGTCAGTGTCATTATCCTGTACCCCAGTGTCAGTGTCATTATCCTGCACCCCAGTGTCAGTGTCATTATCCTGCACCCCAGTGTCAGTGTCATTATCCTGTACCCTGAGTGTCAGTGTCATTATCCTGTACCCTGAGTGTCAGTGTCATTATCCTGTACCCCGAGTGTCAGTGTCATTATCCTGTACCCCGAGTGTCAGTGTCATTATCCTGTACCCCGAGTGTCAGTGTCATTATCCTGTACCCCAGTGTCAGTGTCATTATCCTGTACCCCGAGTGTCAGTGTCATTATCCTGTACCCCAGTGTCAGTGTCATTATCCTGTACCCCAGTGTCAGTGTCATTATCCTGCACCCTGAGTGTCAGTGTCATTATCCTGTACCCTGAGTGTCAGTGTCATTATCCTGTACCCACAGTGTCAGTGTCATTATCCTGTACCCTGAGTGTCAGTGTCATTATCCTGTACCCCGAGTGTCAGTGTCATTATCCTGTACCCTGAGTGTCAGTGTCATTATCCTGTACCCTGAGTGTCAGTGTCATTATCCTGTACCCCAGTGTCAGTGTCATTATCCTGTACCCCAGTGTCAGTGTCATTATCCTGTACCCCCAGTGTCAGTGTCATTATCCTGTACCCTGAGTGTCAGTGTCATTATCCTGTACCCCAGTGTCAGTGTCATTATCCTGTACCCCAGTGTCAGTGTCATTATCCTGTACCCCCAGTGTCAGTGTCATTATCCTGCACCCCAGTGTCAGTGTCATTATCCTGTACCCTGAGTGTCAGTGTCATTATCCTGTACCCTGAGTGTCAGTGTCATTATCCTGTACCCCCAGTGTCAGTGTCATTATCCTGTACCCCGAGTGTCAGTGTCATTATCCTGTACCCCGAGTGTCAGTGTCATTATCCTGTACCCCCAGTGTCAATGTCATTATCCTGCACCCCGAGTGTCAGTGTCATTATCCTGTACCCTGAGTGTCAGTGTCATTATCCTGTACCCTGAGTGTCAGTGTCATTATCCTGTACCCCCAGTGTCAGTGTCATTATCCTGTAACCCGAGTGTCAGTGTCATTATCCTGTACCCTGAGTGTCAGTGTCATTATCCTGTAACCCGAGTGTCAGTGTCATTATCCTGTACCCCGAGTGTCAGTGTCATTATCCTGCACCCCAGTGTCAGTGTCATTATCCTGCACCCCAGTGTCAGTGTCATTATCCTGTACCCCCAGTGTCAGTGTCATTATCCTGTACCCCCAGTGTCAGTGTCATTATCCTGTACCCCAGTGTCAGTGTCATTATCCTGTACCCTGAGTGTCAGTGTCATTATCCTGTACCCCGAGTGTCAGTGTCATTATCCTGTACCCCCAGTGTTAGTGTTGTTATCCTGTACCCCGAGTGTCAGTGTCATTATCCTGTACCCCCTGTGTCAGTGTCATTATCCTGTACCCCGAGTGTCAGTGTCATTATCCTGTACCCTGAGTGTCAGTGTCATTATCCTGCACCCCAGTGTCAGTGTCATTATCCTGTACCCCAGTGTCAGTGTCATTATCCTGTACCCCCAGTGTCAGTGTCATTATCCTGTACCCCGAATGTCAGTGTCATTATCCTGCACCCCAGTGTCAGTGTCATTATCCTGTACCCCGAGTGTCAGTGTCATTATCCTGTACCCCAGTGTCAGTGTCATTATCCTGTACCCCAGTGTCAGTGTCATTATCCTGTACCCCCAGTGTCAGTGTCATTATCCTGCACCCCAGTGTCAGTGTCATTATCCTGTACCCCAGTGTCAGTGTCATTATCCTGTACCCCCAGTGTCAGTGTCATTATCCTGTACCCCGAATGTCAGTGTCATTATCCTGCACCCCAGTGTCAGTGTCATTATCCTGTACCCCGAGTGTCAGTGTCATTATCCTGTACCCCAGTGTCAGTGTCATTATCCTGTACCCCAGTGTCAGTGTCATTATCCTGTACCCCCAGTGTCAGTGTCATTATCCTGCACCCCAGTGTCAGTGTCATTATCCTGTACCCTGAGTGTCAGTGTCATTATCCTGTAGCCCGAGTGTTAGTGTCATTATCCTGTACCCCAGTGTCAGTGTCATTATCCTGTACCCCCAGTGTCAGTGTCATTATCCTGTACCACGAGTGTCAGTGTCATTATCCTGCACCCCAGTGTCAGTATCATTATCCTGCACCCCAGTGTCAGTGTCATTATCCTGTACCCTGAGTGTCAGTGTCATCATCCTGTACCCCGAATGTCAGTGTCATTATCCTGTACCCCGAGTGTCAGTGTCATTATCCTGCACCCCGAGTGTCAGTGTCATCATCCTGTACCCCGAGTGTCACGATTCCCCTGACCGCTGTCACCAATGGGTCAGGATTCACACCGTGACCGTCACCCCTACGTCAGGGATTGAGGTGACTTTAGGCCAACAGACGGCTATCACATGTGCAGGGGGGCTTATCTTAGTTATCCCTCCACTCCACGATGTGATGAAAAACCACACACAAGGCTATAGACCTCTTGCTTACAGCAGGGGCTTATTCTAGGTATCCCACTGCTTTTCTATATACCACAAACTGCAGGGATTTATGTATATCCCGCTTACAGTTCCACTTAACACTTGCAGCTCTCTGGCGCCCCCTTACTTTCAGGTCAGATTAGGTACTGCACCCTGGGTAATTAGTCGCCAGGAAGGCTGCCTGCTATGTACTGGCTATTGGGCACGCTGCAGCGACGCGGTAAACTATTCCCACTCAGGCAGGAACAATAATTATCAAACCCGCAGTTGCTTCAGCATAATCCAACAGTCAGCGCACTTTCGCTGCCACCAGCTTCGATTAAACGGGTCCGAAGCTAACCCAACTCAACAGTAACAGTAGCGTTTTCCCTTCAGAAGACTTAGGGTACGGTTTTTAGAGCATGGAGAAGAACTAACATATAATAGTATATCCCATTAAAAATTAGGCAGTGCGTTATCAAAAATATTTTATAAAGAAGTTACAAATGAGACAATTGCAAATATGTACATGGGTAATTATAACATAAAGGGAATAAATGAGAAAAGCAGCACTCACATGTTTAAAGCATGACAGGCATCCAGGCTAGTGGAGTTTTTCCATATGTCCCAGCTCATTTGGACGTGCTGCTGGCTTCAGAAGACAAGCAGTCCAGAAGGAGACATCAGCAGAAGAGACTGAGCTGGGGCTCCTGCCACAGACTTAATACCTTAAGGCTTTGACATCACAGAAGGGCTGGCTTATTCAGACCCTCCTCTCTCTACATTCTGCCTAAACTTTAAACTATTCTCTCTAATTTCTATAACTTCACTACAAAACACATCATAGTTCTAACAAACCCATCAATCATCTCGGGTTAACGTGAGCATTCTAATGAGATCAAATATGTCCTAACTGGGATACATATTTACAGAGAAAACCCTACTTCTTTACCAGACGGAGTTAGAAGTCCGAGTTTCAAGGGATGGGTACATACACCGAGTGGGAATACGAATATATATTTTCGTGTTCTTACCATAAACATGGTGCATAATATCGTACCAAAACCAAACAAAGGATCTTTCATGAATTTTGGAGCCACTTTACCAGTTCTGACTAGTGAAGGTGGGAGGGGTGAGGGACTTTCCTCTGAGCCTGGAATTTACGACCCCAGGGCAATAAAACCCCCTTCTAGCATACAGTCCGTAGCCCAGAGAGAAACAAGTAGAGTCAGCTAGTGAAGGGGGGGTTTAGCCCACCTCATGAGCTGACGAGCAACTAAACTTATATGATATTTCATACCATATCGTGACACCTCCCCCTTTTGGTGTGCGCTAGGGAGGCAGTACCCCACGGTATGCCTCCATGGGCACCTCAGTAGGTCCACCCTGGCGGGAGAGTCCATCTGCATTCCCATGCTCTTTGCCCGTTTTATGTTCAATGGTGAAGTCAAACTGCTGAAGGGCAAGGCTCCAGCGTAGCAACCTGCCGTTGGTTCCACACATGGCATTTAGCCAGCGCAGAGGGTTGTGGTCGGTCACCACAGTGAAGGTGTGACCGTACAAGTAGGGCTGCAAGCGCTGCAGGGCCCAGACTATGGCCAGGCACTCCTTCTCGATGGTGGAGTAGGCCACTTCCCTCGGCAAAAGTTTCCGGCTCAGGTATAACACGGGGTGCTCTTGGTCCTCCGAGTCAACCTGGCTGAGTACAGCACCAAGGCCAAACTCGCTGGCGTCGGTCTGCCACCAAGAACGGTCGACTGCTGTCGACTGCTTTCAACACAGGGGCGTTGCACAGTGCAGTTTTCAACGCCTGGAACGCCCCCTCACAGCCATCTGTCCAGTTGACAATGGGAGGTAGCTTCTTCCTGGTGAGGTCCGTCAAAGGTTTTGCCAGGCTACTATAGTGCTTTACAAAGCGCCTATAGTACCCTGCAGTGCCCAAGAAGGACATCACCCGGATATTAACTACCCGGATATTAACTGGGAAACAGAAACCTGTGAAACCCATAAAGGCAACAGGTTTCTGCTAATAACCAAGAAAAATTATCTTTCACAATTGGTGCAGAATCCAACCAGAGGAGCAGCACTTTTAGACCTAATACTATCTAATAGACCTGACAGAATAACAAATCTGCAGGTGGTCGGGCATTTTGGAAATAGCGACCACAATATTGAGCAGTTTCACCTGTCTTTCACTAGGGGGACTTGTCAGGGAGTCACAAAAACATTGAACTATAGGAAGGCAAAGTTTGAACAGCTTAGAGATGCCCTTAATCTGGTAGACTGGGACAATATCCTCAGAAATGAGAATACAGATAATAAATGGGAAATGTTTAAGAACATCCTAAATAGGCAGTGTAAGCGGTTTATACCTTGTGGGAATAAAAGGACTAGAAATAGGAAAAACCCAATGTGGCTAAACAAAGAAGTAAGACAGGCAATTAAAGGGAACCTGTCACCCCGAAAATCGCGGGTGAGGTAATCCCACCGGCATCAGGGGCTTATCTGCAGCATTCTATAATGCTGTAGATAAGCCCCCGATGTTACCTGAAAAAGGAGAAAAAGACGTTAGATTATACTCACCCAGGGGCGGTCCCGCTGCTGGTCTGGTCAGATGGGCGTCTCCGGTCCGCTCCGGCGCCTCCTATCTTCTTTCCATGACGTCCTCTTCTGATCTTCGGCCACGGCTCCGGCGCAGGCGTACTTTGCTCTGCCCTGTTGAGGGCAGACAAAGTACTGCAGTGCGCAGGCGCCGAGCCTCTGACCTTTCCGGCGCCTGCGCACTGCTGTACTATCCTCTGCCCTCAACAGGGCAGAGCAAAGTACGCCTGCGCCGGAGCCGTGGCTGAAGATCAGAAGAGGACGTCATGGAAAGAAGATGGGAGGCGACGCAGCGGACCGGAGACGCCCATCTGACCAGACCAGCAGCGGGACCGCCCCTGGGTGAGTATAATCTAACGTCTTTTTCTCCTTTTTCAGGTAACATCGGGGGCTTATCTACAGCATTATAGAATGCTGTAAATAAGCCCCTGATGCCGGTGGGATTACCTCACCCCCGATTTTCGGGGTGACAGGTTCCCTTTAACAGTAAAAAGAAAGCATTTGCACTACTAAAGCAGGATGGCACCATTGAAGCTCTAAAAAACTATAGGGAGAAAAATACTTTATCTAAAAAACTAATTAAAGCTGCCAAAAAGGAAACAGAGAAGCACATTGCTAAGGAGAGTAAAACTAATCCCAAACTGTTCTTCAACTATATCAATAGTAAAAGAATAAAAACTGAAAATGTAGGCCCCTTAAAAAATAGTGAGGAAAGAATGGTTGTAGATGACGAGGAAAAAGCTAACATATTAAACACCTTCTTCTCCACGGTATTCACGGTGGAAAATGAAATGCTAGGTGAAATCCCAAGAAACAATGAAAACCCTATATTAAGGGTCACCAATCTAACCCAAGAAGAGGTGCGAAACCGGCTAAATAAGATTAAAATAGATAAATCTCCGGGTCCGGATGGCATACACCCACGAGTACTAAGAGAACTAAGTAATGTAATAGATAAACCATTATTTCTTATTTTTAGTGACTCTATAGCGACAGGGTCTGTTCCGCAGGACTGGCGCATAGCAAATGTGGTGCCAATATTCAAAAAGGGCTCTAAAAGTGAACCTGGAAATTATAGGCCAGTAAGTCTAACCTCTATTGTTGGTAAAATATTTGAAGGGTTTCTGAGGGATGTTATTCTGGATTATCTCAATGAGAATAACTGTTTAACTCCATATCAGCATGGGTTTATGAGAAATCGCTCCTGTCAAACCAATCTAATCAGTTTTTATGAAGAGGTAAGCTATAGACTGGACCACGGTGAGTCATTGGACGTGGTATATCTCGATTTTTCCAAAGCGTTTGATACCGTGCCGCACAAGAGGTTGGTACACAAAATGAGAATGCTTGGTCTGGGGGAAAATGTGTGTAAATGGGTTAGTAACTGGCTTAGTGATAGAAAGCAGAGGGTGGTTATAAATGGTATAGTCTCTAACTGGGTCGCTGTGACCAGTGGGGTACCGCAGGGGTCAGTATTGGGACCTGTTCTCTTCAACATATTCATTAATGATCTGGTAGAAGGTTTACACAGTAAAATATCGATATTTGCAGATGATACAAAACTATGTAAAGCAGTTAATACAAGAGAAGATAGTATTCTGCTACAGATGGATCTGGATAAGTTGGAAACTTGGGCTGAAAGGTGGCAGATGAGGTTTAACAATGATAAATGTAAGGTTATACACATGGGAAGAGGGAATCAATATCACCATTACACACTGAACGCGAAACCACTGGGTAAATCTGACAGGGAGAAGGACTTGGGGATCCTAGTTAATGATAAACTTACCTGGAGCAGCCAGTGCCAGGCAGCAGCTGCCAAGGCAAACAGGATCATGGGGTGCATTAAAAGAGGTCTGGATACACATGATGAGAGCATTATACTGCCTCTGTACAAATCCCTAGTTAGACCGCACATGGAGTACTGTGTCCAGTTTTGGGCACCGGTGCTCAGGAAGGATATAATGGAACTAGAGAGAGTATAAAGGAGGGCAACAAAATTAATAAAGGGGATGGGAGAACTACAATACCCAGATAGATTAGCGAAATTAGGATTATTTAGTCTAGAAAAAAGACGACTGAGGGGCGATCTAATAACCATGTATAAGTATATAAGGGGACAATACAAATATCTCGCTGAGGATCTGTTTATACCAAGGAAGGTGACGGGCACAAGGGGGCATTCTTTGCGTCTGGAGGAGAGAAGGTTTTTCCACCAACATAGAAGAGGATTCTTTACTGTTAGGGCAGTGAGAATCTGGAATTGCTTGCCTGAGGAGGTGGTGATGGCGAACTCAGTCGAGGGGTTCAAGAGAGGCCTGGATGTCTTCCTGGAGCAGAACAATATTGTATCATACAATTATTAGGTTCTGTAGAAGGACGTAGATCTGGGGATTTATTATGACGGAATATAGGCTGAACTGGATGGACAAATGTCTTTTTTCGGCCTTACTAACTATGTTACTATGTTACTATGTTACCTGTTTCTTGGTCACGGGAGTGGACCAGTTCACGATCACTCCCACTTTGTCAGGCTCTGGCTTCAGGGTGTTCCCGCCTACCCGGTGCCCCAGGTAGTGAACCTCCCTCATGCCCATCTGACACTTTCCCGGCTTGATAGTCAGTCCTGCTTGGTGAATTCGCCTGAGCACCTCCTCGAGATGCTGCAGGTGTTCCTTCCAGGAGGGACTGAAGATGGCAATGTCATCCAAGTACGCCACGGCGTACGTCTCCAGTCCCTGAAGCAGGAGGTTGACCATCCGCTGGAAAGTGGCAGGGGCATTCTTCATGCCGAAGGGCATGACCGTGGACTCGTACAGTCCAAAGGGTGTGATAAAGGCGGACTTTTCCTGCCCCTCGGGGCTCAGGGGAATCTGCCAGTATCCTCGACTCAGATCCATTATTGTTAGGTAATCTGCGCCAGCTAACTTCTCAAGCAGCTCCTCCATGCGCGGCATTGGGTGCGCATCCGGGGCTGTGATGGCGTTGAGCCCCCTGTAGTCCACGCAGAACCGGGTGGTCCGGTCCTTCTTTGGCACGAGAACTACAGGTGATGCCCACGCGCTCTTTGACCGTCGAATCACCCCCAGCTGTAACATCTCATCGATCTCTTGGCGCATAGTCTGCTGCACCTGGTCAGAGATTCGATAGGGTGTTCGCCATAGTGGGGCGTGATTCCCGGTGTCCACCTCGTGGACTGCTAACTCAGTCCTCCCAGGTCGGTTGGAGAACACGACCCGGAAAGGTTCCAGTGTGGTTTGCAACTGCACCCGCTGGGGTTCAGTTAACGAGGCGCTTACCTCCACATCCTCGATGGACCCATTGGCCTTGGCTTGGGCCAGCAAGTCCAGGAGGGTGTCTTCCTCACCGTCTTCGGGCAAGCTGCAGACCGGTAGGACGAAAGGTTCACGTTCGTGATGAGCCTTCATCATGTTGACGTGAAAGGCCTTTCGCCTACCCCGAGCGTGGTCAAGCGTGACCACGTACGTGACCAGGTTGAGCTGTTGGTGGACGACGTACGGGCCCTCCCAGGCTGCCTGAAGCTTATCGATTGGTACGGGGACCAGCACCCACACCTTTTGACCCACGTGGTAGGTCCGCTCCCGGGCGTTCTGGTCGTACCAGTGCTTCTGATCAGCCTGAGCCTGCGTCATGTTGTCATGCACCAACTGCGTCAAGGTCTGCATCTTGTCACGGAAGCGCATGACATACTCCACTAGGGACACTTCAGAAGGGTTCGGCTCCTCTTCCCAGGATTCTCTTACCAACCCAAGGGGTCCCCGAACTCGCCTGCCGTACAGGAGCTCGAAGGGGGAGAACCCCGTCAAGGCCTGCGGAACCTCTCGGTAAGCGAACAGCAGGTGTGGGAGGTACCGCTCCCAGTCGCGCCCTTGAGTCTCAACCAGCATGCGTAGCATCTGTTTGAGGGTACCATTGAAGCGTTCACACAAGCCATTGGTCTGTGGGTGATACACACTCGATACCAGGTGCTTCACCTGCATTCTCTTACAGAGAGCCTCCATTAGGCGAGACATAAATTGGGTCCCTTGATCAGTAAGCATTTCCCTGGGAAATCCTACACGTGAAAAGATGGCCAACAGGGCATCCGCCACCTTATCTGCCCTAGTTGACGACAGAGCTACTGCCTCTGGGTACCGGGTAGCATAGTCTACCACAGTAAGGATGTATTGCTTTCCAGAGCTGCTGGGGACGGCCAGTGGGCCCACAATGTCCACCGCGATCCTCTGGAAAGGTTCCTCTATCACTGGCAAAGGGATCAGGGGAGCCTTAAGAGCAGGCCCCGCTTTCCCCACCCTTTGACAGGTGACACAGGAGCGGCAGTAGTTTGACACATCTGTCCCCATCTTAGGCCAATAGAAGTGTTGAGACAGCCGGGCCTTAGTTTTGCTGATCCCCAAGTGTCCAGCTAGCGCGATCTCATGGGCAATCCGCAACAACTCACCCCGGAATTGCTGTGGGACGACCAGCTGTCTTTCCCTCAACCACTCCTTTTGTGATTCTCCGGGTACTGTCTCCCGGTACAACTTACCTTGTTCCCAGAACACCTTCTCCTTATCGGTCTCGGAGAAGCGCGTCCCGGCGAGTTGTCTCAAACTCTCTAGGCTCGCATCTGTGTGCAGAGCGGCCTGAAACTCCTGGCTAGGGGAAGCCAAAAGCGACGTCAGGGTCCCTTCCCCACGGGAACCCTCTTGGACCGGCTCTGGGTCCACCTCTGGTTCAGTCACAGTGATGACTGAGGAGGGTCCGGAAGGCTGACAGTTATCTGCGTTCCGGGCACTCTGACTGCGGGTGACAGCAGCTACGTAGGCTGTCTCCCCGGGGGTTTCTACAGTCCCATCAGCCGGTGCTGCTCTGGGCTCTACCTCCCCATCCACCCCCAACACTTCAGGGGCAGTGCTACTTATGGGCCAGTTACCTTCCTCGGTGGCACTGGTCACTTTCATGGCATCACCTTCCTCACGGTTCCCATGCATCTTCCCATTTCCTGTAGCACCGACACTTGCCCCTGTTAGGGGTTCCTCAGCCGTCTCACTCCGCAGAGCGACGTGGCTGGGCACGCCTGTACCTATGGACACATTAACCTTCACAGAAAAATCATTATCAGGTTCAGCTGGCACAGGTACAACATTTTCACCATCAATCCTAGGGAAAAAATGGTTATTAGATGCATCATTACAAGATAAAGCATGGTCAGGTAACACATGCGATTTCCCATCATCATCATCATCAGGGTTAACTTTACCCTTATTAGTAGATTGGGGAGGGGTGTCAGGGACGTAGTATGCAACCATCCTCCCCAAATCAGTCCCCAACAAAACATCAGTGGGCAAATTATCAGACAGCCCCACTTCCTTCACCCCGCTCCCGGCACCCCAATCAATAAAAACCCGGGCCATCGGTAAGGGACAGCTGATGCCCCCAATCCCAGTGACAGTTAGGGTTTTCCCCGGAATGATTTCTCCAGGGGCCGCCAGTTCGGGTCGGATGAGGGTTCGATCAGCCCCGGTGTCCTTGAGGCCTGTAGCAACATGGCCTCCCACAGTGACGTGCTGTACGTTGTCACACACCCTCCCAACCACACCACCCACCAAAAGAACTGCTGCATTAGGCCCTGGGGCCTTGGCTGGGGTGTTCTTCTGCTTGGTTGGGCAGGAGGGACTGATATGACCAGTCTGATGGCAGGTGTAACACGTGCGAGGTTCGGTGGTCGGTCTGGTGCTGTTGGCCACGGGGACAGGACCTCTGGTGTGTTGGCTGGCAGGGGTACTGGCGTTGGTTGCAGGCTTACCCCCTCTCCAGCTGGTGGTGACTGGCTTCCGCCCTTCCGATCTACGGTTGGCCTCATAGGCATCGGCAATCTGTGCTGCTTTCGTCACGTCTTTGGGTTCTCTGTCCATCACGAACTGTCGCACCTCAGCTGGGCAAAGATGAAAGAACTGGTCTTTGATCATCAGGTCTCGCAGCTGTGCAAAGGTGGTCACTGACAGTCCTTGGGTCCACTGGTCAAAGTGGGTCCCCAGTCCATGCACCACATCACTGTAACTGTCGTGTGGGCCACGTTGGAGGGTCCGGAACTTTCTACGGTACACCTCGGGTGTAAGCTGGTACTTGGCTATCAGAGCCTTTTTGATGGCCTCATAGTCACCATCTTGTTCTTGAGGGAGGGCAGCAAACGCCTCCAGAGCTTTACCTCTCAGCCCTGGTGTCAGGTATCGGGCCCATTCATCTGTAGGCAGCTGGTACTGCCTGCAGGCTTTCTCAAAGGCCCGCAGAAAAGTGTCCAAGTCCCCGTCCTTCTCCATAACAGGGAAGTGATCGGGCCGGGGCTTAGGTATCTGAGCGCTGCTGGGCTCACGTCTCTGGGCGGTGGAGGGCATCCCCCCCTGCCGGAGCATCTCCAGTTCATGTGCTCGCTGGGCTTGGCGCTCGGCTCTCTCAGCGTCCCGCTCGGCCTCTCGCTCGGCTCGCTCCTGGTATTGCTGGATCAGCTGCAGACGCCTCTCTAGGTTATCTGCGGAGCATTGTTGCAGAGCCAGCTGCAGGAGGAGGTCTGCACCCCCCTGGTTGCCAGTAGGGCCCGTATTCAGTGGTTGGACCTCTGCTGCAGCACCATGTTCGCTTGTGCTGGCTTCTGCGACCTCTGGGCTCTGTGGCCTGGCTTGGTCGGCTTCCCATTGCACCAGGTCAGCGACCATTTGAGCCTTGGACTTGTCCTGGGGGTTCAGGCCATGGCACGTGCATATCCCAGCAAGAAAGTCCTTCTTCTGCTGGTTGTACCAGGCTTCCCCTTTCGCAGCCATGGTTGCCAAATAAAAGATAGGATAGAAAAACGAAGAGAGAGGGAGGGGATAATTACCAGTACGCAATTGTCTCACAACTAAAAAGCACTGAGTTCGTTCTCCAAACTTATTTGCGCAGAGTCCTCGCAAGAACTTTCTGCAAGTTTTTAGTGAGAGGAATGATTACTCAAACCAAATCACTAATGCTCTAAGATATCCCACCGCCTTGCCACCAATTGTCACGATTCCCCGGACCGCTGTCACCAATGGGTCAGGATTCACACCGTGACCGTCACCCCTACGTCACGGATTGAGGTGACTTTAGGCCAACAGACGGCTATCACATGTGCAGGGGGGCTTATCTTAGTTATCCCTCCACTCCACGATGTGATGAAAAAACCACACACAAGGCTATTGACCTCTTAGCTTACAGCAGGGGCTTATTCTAGGTATCCCACTGCTTTCAAACAAACTGCAGGGATTTATGTATATCCCGCTTACAGTTCCACTTAACACTTGCAGCTCTCTGGCGCCCCCTTACTTTCAGGTCAGATTAGGTACTGCACCCTGGGTAATTAGTCGCCAGGAAGGCTGCCTGCTATGTACTGGCTATTGGGCACGCTGCAGCGACGCGGTAAACTACTCCCACTCAGGCAGGAACAATAATTATCAAACCCGCAGTTGCTTCAGCATAATCCAACAGTCAGCGCACTTTCGCTGCCACCAGCTTCGATTAAACGGGTCCGAAGCTAACCCAACTCAACAGTAACAGTAGCGTTTTCCCTTCAGAAGACTTAGGGTACGTTTTTTAGAGCATGGAGAAGAACTAACATATAATAGTATATCCCATTAAAAATTAGGCAGTGCGTTATCAAAAATATTTTATAAAGAAGTTACAAATGAGACAATTGCAAATATGTACATGGGTAATTATAACATAAACACCTGAGCCTTACACTATAGCTGGTCCGAATAACTAAAGCAATTGTTACCATCCACCTCTCGTGTCTCCCCTTTTCCTCATAGTCTGTAAGCTTGCAAGCAGGGCCCTCACTCCTCCTGGTATCTGTTTTGAACTGTATTTCTGTTATGCTGTAATGTCTATTGTCTGTACAAGTCCCCTCTATAATTTGTAAAGCGCTGCGGAATATCTTGGCGCTATATAAATAAAAATTATTATTATTATTTTATAAAGGGAATAAATGAGAAAAGCAACACTCACATGTTTAAAGCATGACAGGCATCCAGGCTAGTGGAGTTTTTCCATATGTCCCAGCTCATTTGGACGTGCTGCTGGCTTCAGAAGACAAGCAGTCCAGAAGGAGACATCAGCAGAAGAGACTGAGCTGGGGCTCCTGCCACAAACTTAATACCTTAAGGCTTTGACATCACAGAAGGGCTGGCTTATTCAGACCCTCCTCTCTCTACATTCTGCCTAAACTTTAAACTATTCTCTCTAATTTCTATAACTTCACTACAAAACACGTCATAGTTCTAACAAACCCATCAATCATCTCGGGTTAACGTGAGCATTCTAATGAGATCAAATATGTCCTATCTGGGATACATATTTACAGAGAAAACCCTACTTCTTTACCAGACGGAGTTAGAAGTCCGAGTTTCAAGGGATGGGTACCTACACCGAGTGGGAATACGAATATATATTTTCGTGTTCTTACCATAAACATGGTGCATAATATCGTACCGAAACCAAACAAAGGATCTTTCATGAATTTTGGAGCCACTTTACCAGTTCTGACTAGTGAAGGTGGGAGGGGTGAGGGACTTTCCTCTGAGCCTGGAATTTACGACCCCAGGGCAATAAAACCCCCTTCTAGCATACAGTCCGTAGCCCAGAGAGAAACAAGTAGAGTCAGCTAGTGAAGGGGGGGTTTAGCCAACCTCATGAGCTGACGAGCAACTAAACTTATATGATATTTTATACCATATCGTGACACCGAGTGTCAGTGTCATTATCCTGTACCCTGAGTGTAAGTGTCATTATCCTGTACCCCGAGTGTCAGTGTCATTATCCTGCACCCCGAGTGTCAGTGTCATCATCCTGTACCCCGAGTGTCAGTGTCATTATCCTGTACCCCGAGTGTCAGTGTCATTATCCTGCACCCCAGTGTCAGTGTCATTATCCTGTACCCCGAGTGTCAGTGTCATTATCCTGTACCCCAGTGTCAGTGTCATTATCCTGTACCCCGAGTGTCAGTGTCATTATCCTGTACCCCCAGTGTCAGTGTCATTATCCTGCACCCCAGTGTCAGTGTCATTATCCTGTACCCGGAGTGTCAGTGTCATTATCCTGTACCCCGAGAGTCAGTGTCATTATCCTGCACCCCAGTGTCAGTGTCATGATCCTGTACCCCAGTGTCAGTGTCATTATCCTGTACCCCCGGTGTCAGTGTCATTATCCTGCACCCCAGTGTCAGTGTCATTATCCTGTACCCCCAGTGTTAGTGTCATTATCCTGTACCCCCAGTGTCAGTGTCATTATCCTGTACCCCGAATGTCAGTGTCATTATCCTGTACCCCAGTGTCAGTGTCATTATCCTGTACCCCCAGTGTCAGTGTCACTATCCTGTACCCCGAGTGTCAGTGTCATTATCCTGCACCCCAGTGTCAATGTCATCATCCTTTACCCCGAGTATCAGTGTCATTATCCTGTACCCCGAGTGTCAGTGTCATTATCCTGCACCCCGAGTGTCAGTGTCATTATCCTGTACCCCGAGTGTCAGTGTCATTATCCTGTACCCTGAGTGTCAGTGTCATTATCCTGTACCCCGAGTGTCAGTGTCATTATCCTGTTCCCTGAGTGTCAGTGTCATTATCCTGTACCCCCAGTGTCAGTGCCATTATCCTGCACCCCAGAGTCAGTGTCATTATCCTGTACCCTGAGTGTCAGTGTCATTATCCTGTACCCCGAGTGTCAGTGTCATTATCCTGCACCCCGAGTGTCAGTGTCATTATCCTGTACCCCGAGTGTCAGTGTCATTATCCTGTACCCTGAGTGTCAGTGTCATTATCCTGTACCCCGAGTGTCAGTGTCATTATCCTGCACCCCGAGTGTCAGTGTCATCATCCTGTACCCCGAGTGTCAGTGTCATCATCCTGTACCCTGAGTGTCAGTGTCATTATCCTGTACCCCGAGTGTCAGTGTCATTATCCTGCACCCCAGTGTCAGTGTCATTATCCTGTACCCCGAGTGTCAGTGTCATTATCCTGTACCCCGAGTGTCAGTGTCATTATCCTGTACCCCGAGTGTCAGTGTCATTATCCTGTACCCCGAGTGTCAGTATCATTATCCTGTACCCCGAGTGTCATTATCGTTATCCTGTACCCCGAGTGTCAGTGTCGTTATCCTGTACCCCGAGTGACAGTGTCATTATCCTGTACCCTGAGTATCAGTATCATTATCCTGTACCCCGAGTGTCAGTGTCATTATCCTGTACCCCGAGTGTCAGTGTCATTATCCTGTACCCCGAGTGTCAGTGTCATTATCCTGTACCCCGAGTGTCAGTGTCATTATCCTGTACCCCGAGTGTCAGTGTCATTATCCTGTACCCCGAGTGTCAGTGTCATTATCCTGTACCCCGAGTGTCAGTGTCATTATTCTGTACCCCGAGTGTCAGTGTCATTATCCTGTACCCCGAGTGTTATTGTCATTATCCTGTACCCCGAGTGTCAGTGTCATTATCCTGTACCCCGAGTGTCAGTGTCATTATCCTGTACCCCGAGTGTCAGTGTCATTATCCTGTACCCCGAGTGTCAGTGTCATCATCCTGTACCCCGAGTGTCAGTGTCATTATCTTGTACCCCGAGTGTCAGTGTCATTATCCTGTACCCCGAGTGTCCGTGTCATTATCCTGTACCCCGAGTGTCAGTGTCATTATCCTGTACCCTCGGTGTCAGTGTCATTATCCTGTACCCCGAGTGTCAGTGTCATTATCCTGTACCCCGAGTGTCAGTGTCATTATCCTGTACCCCGAGTGTCAGTGTCATTATCCTGTACCCCGAGTGTCAGTGTCATTATCCTGCACCCTAGTGTCAGTGTCATTATCCTGCACCCCAGTGTCAGTGTCATTATCCTGTACCCCGAGTGTCAGTGTCATTATCCTGTACCCTCAGTGTCAGTGTCATTATCCTGTACCCCGAGTGTCAGTGTCATTATCCTGTACCCCGAGTGTCAGTGTCATTATCCTGTACCCCGAGTGTCAGTGTCATTATCCTGTACCCCGAGTGTCAGTGTCATCATCCTGTACCCCGAGTGTCAGTGTCATTATCCTGTACCCCGAGTGTCAGTGTCATTATCCTGTACCCCGAGTGTCAGTATCATTATCCTGTACCCCGAGTGTCAGTGTCATTATCCTGTACCCCGAGTGTCAGTGTCATTATCCTGTACCCTCAGTGTCAGTGTCATTATCCTGTACCCCGAGTGTCAGTGTCATTATCCTGTACCCCGAGTGTCAGTGTCATTATCCTGTACCCCAGTGTCAGTGTCATTATCCTGTACCCCGAGTGTCAGTGTCATTATCCTGCACCCCAGTGTCAGTGTTATTATCCTGCACCCCAGTGTCAGTGTCATTATCCTGTACCCCGAGTGTCAGTGTCATTATCCTGTACCCCGAGTGTCAGTGTCATTATCCTGTACCCCGAGTGTCAGTGTCATTATCCTGTACCCCGAGTGTCAGTGTCATTATCCTGTACCCCCAGTGTCAGTGTCATTATCCTGTACCCCGAGTGTCAGTGTCATTATCCTGTACCCCGAGTGTCAGTGTCATTATCCTGTACCCCGAGTGTCAGTGTCATTATCCTGCACCCCAGTGTCAGTGTCATTATCCTGTACCCCGAGTGTCAGTGTCATTATCCTGTACCCCGAGTGTCAGTGTCATTATCCTGTACCCCGAGTGTCAGTGTCATTATCCTGCACCCCGAGTGTCAGTGTCATTATCCTGTACCCCGAGTGTCAGTGTCATTATCCTGTACCCTGAGTGTCAGTGTCATTATCCTGTACCCCGAGTGTCAGTGTCATTATCCTGTTCCCTGAGTGTCAGTGTCATTATCCTGTACCCCCAGTGTCAGTGCCATTATCCTGCACCCCAGAGTCAGTGTCATTATCCTGTACCCTGAGTGTCAGTGTCATTATCCTGTACCCCGAGTGTCAGTGTCATTATCCTGCACCCCGAGTGTCAGTGTCATTATCCTGTACCCCGAGTGTCAGTGTCATTATCCTGTACCCTGAGTGTCAGTGTCATTATCCTGTACCCCGAGTGTCAGTGTCATTATCCTGCACCCCGAGTGTCAGTGTCATCATCCTGTACCCCGAGTGTCAGTGTCATCATCCTGTACCCTGAGTGTCAGAGTCATTATCCTGTACCCCGAGTGTCAGTGTCATTATCCTGCACCCCAGTGTCAGTGTCATTATCCTGTACCCCGAGTGTCAGTGTCATTATCCTGTACCCCGAGTGTCAGTGTCATTATCCTGTACCCCGAGTGTCAGTGTCATTATCCTGTACCCCGAGTGTCAGTATCATTATCCTGTACCCCGAGTGTCAGTATCGTTATCCTGTACCCCGAGTGTCAGTGTCGTTATCCTGTACCCCGAGTGACAGTGTCATTATCCTGTACCCTGAGTATCAGTATCATTATCCTGTACCCCGAGTGTCAGTGTCATTATCCTGTACCCCGAGTGTCAGTGTCATTATCCTGTACCCCGAGTGTCAGTGTCATTATCCTGTACCCCGAGTGTCAGTGTCATTATCCTGTACCCCGAGTGTCAGTGTCATTATCCTGTACCCCGAGTGTCAGTGTCATTATTCTGTACCCCGAGTGTCAGTGTCATTATCCTGTACCCCGAGTGTTATTGTCATTATCCTGTACCCCGAGTGTCAGTGTCATTATCCTGTACCCCGAGTGTCAGTGTCATTATCCTGTACCCCGAGTGTCAGTGTCATTATCCTGTACCCCGAGTGTCAGTGTCATCATCCTGTACCCCGAGTGTCAGTGTCATTATCTTGTACCCCGAGTGTCAGTGTCATTATCCTGTACCCCGAGTGTCCGTGTCATTATCCTGTACCCCGAGTGTCAGTGTCATTATCCTGTACCCTCGGTGTCAGTGTCATTATCCTGTACCCCGAGTGTCAGTGTCATTATCCTGTACCCCGAGTGTCAGTGTCATTATCCTGTACCCCCAGTGTCAGTGTCATTATCCTGTACCCCGAGTGTCAGTGTCATTATCCTGCACCCTAGTGTCAGTGTCATTATCCTGCACCCCAGTGTCAGTGTCATTATCCTGTACCCCGAGTGTCAGTGTCATTATCCTGTACCCTCAGTGTCAGTGTCATTATCCTGTACCCCGAGTGTCAGTGTCATTATCCTGTACCCCGAGTGTCAGTGTCATTATCCTGTACCCCGAGTGTCAGTGTCATTATCCTGTACCCCGAGTGTCAGTGTCATCATCCTGTACCCCGAGTGTCAGTGTCATTATCCTGTACCCCGAGTGTCAGTGTCATTATCCTGTACCCCGAGTGTCAGTATCATTATCCTGTACCCCGAGTGTCAGTGTCATTATCCTGTACCCCGAGTGTCAGTGTCATTATCCTGTACCCTCAGTGTCAGTGTCATTATCCTGTACCCCGAGTGTCAGTGTCATTATCCTGTACCCCGAGTGTCAGTGTCATTATCCTGTACCCCAGTGTCAGTGTCATTATCCTGTACCCCGAGTGTCAGTGTCATTATCCTGCACCCCAGTGTCAGTGTTATTATCCTGCACCCCAGTGTCAGTGTCATTATCCTGTACCCCGAGTGTCAGTGTCATTATCCTGTACCCCGAGTGTCAGTGTCATTATCCTGTACCCCGAGTGTCAGTGTCATTATCCTGTACCCCGAGTGTCAGTGTCATTATCCTGTACCCCCAGTGTCAGTGTCATTATCCTGTACCCCGAGTGTCAGTGTCATTATCCTGTACCCCGAGTGTCAGTGTCATTATCCTGTACCCCGAGTGTCAGTGTCATTATCCTGCACCCCAGTGTCAGTGTCATTATCCTGTACCCCGAGTGTCAGTGTCATTATCCTGTACCCCGAGTGTCAGTGTCATTATCCTGTACCCCGAGTGTCAGTGTCATTATCCTGTACCCCGAGTGTCAGTGTCATTATCCTGCACCCCAGTGTCAGTGTCATTATCCTGTACCCCGAGTGTCAGTGTCATTATCCTGTACCCCGAGTGTCAGTGTCATTATCCTGTACCTCCAGTGTCAGTGTCATTATCCTGTACCCCCAGTGTTAGTGTCATTATCCTGTACCCCGAGTGTCATTATCCTGCACCCCAGTGTCAGTGTCATTATCCTGTACCCCGAGTGTCAGTGTCATTATCCTGTACCCCCAGTGTTAGTGTCATTATCCTGTACCCCGAGTGTCATTATCCTGTACCCCCAGTGTCAGTGTCATTATCCTGTACCCCGAGTGTCAGTGTCATTATCCTGTACCCCCAGTGTCAGTGTCATTATCCTGTACCCCGAGTGTCAGTGTCATTATCCTGCACCCCGAGTGTCAGTGTCATTATCCTGTACCCCGAGTGTCAGTGTCATTATCCTGTACCCCGAGTGTCAGCGTCATTATCCCGTACCCCGAGTGTCAGTGTCATTATCCTGTACCCCGAGTGTCAGTGTCATTATCCTGCACCCCAGTGTCAGTGTCATTATCCTGTACCCCAGTGTCAGTGTCATTATCCTGCACCCCAGTGTCAGTGTCATTATCCTGCACCCCAGTGTCAGTGTCATTATCCTGTACCCTGAGTGTCAGTGTCATTATCCTGTACCCCCAGTGTCATTATCCTGTACCCCCAGTGTCAGTGTCATTATCCTGTACCCCCAGTGTCAGTGTCATTATCCTGTACCCCGAGTGTCAGTGTCCTTATCCTGTACCCCGAGTGTCAGTGTCATTATCCTGTACCCCGAGTGTCAGTGTCATTATCCTGTACCCCGAGTGTCAGTGTCATTATCCTGTACCCCGAGTGTCAGTGTCATCATCCTGTACCCCGAGTGTCAGTGTCATTATCCTGTACCCCGAGTGTCAGTGTCATTATCCTGTACCCCGAGTGTCAGTATCATTATCCTGTACCCCGAGTGTCAGTGTCATTATCCTGTACCCCGAGTGTCAGTGTCATTATCCTGTACCCTCAGTGTCAGTGTCATTATCCTGTATCCCGAGTGTCAGTGTCATTATCCTGTATCCCGAGTGTCAGTGTCATTATCCTGCACCCCAGTGTCAGTGTCATTATCCTGTACCCCGAGTGTCAGTGTCATTATCCTGTACCCCGAGTGTCAGTGTCATTATCCTGTACCCTGAGTGTCAGTGTCATTATCCTGTACCCCGAGTGTCAGTGTCATTATCCTGTACCCCGAGTGTCAGTGTCATTATCCTGTACCCCGAGTGTCAGTGTCATTATCCTGTACCCCGAGTGTCAGTGTCATTATCCTGTACCCCGAGTGTCAGTGTCATTATCCTGTACCCCGAGTGTCATCCTGTACCCCGAGTGTCAGTGTCATTATCCTGTACCCCCAGTGTCAGTGTCATTATCCTGTACCCCGAGTGTCAGTGTCATTATCCTGTACCCCCAGTGTCAGTGTCATTATCCTGTATCCCGAGTGTCAGTGTCATTATCCTGTACCCCGTGTGTCAGTGTCATTATCCTGTACCCCAAGTGTCAGCGTCATTATCCTGTACCCCGAGAGTCAGTGTCATTATCCTGTACCCCGAGAGTCAGTGTCATTATCCTGAACCCCAGTGTCAGTGTCATTATCCTGTACCCCGAGTGTCAGTGTCATTATCCTGTACCCCGAGTGTCAGTGTCATTATCCTGTACCCCAGTGTCATTATCCTGTACCCCCAGTGTCATTATCCTGTACCCCCAGTGTCAGTGTCAGTGTCATCCTGTACCCCGAGTGTCAGTGTCATTATCCTGTACCCCCAGTGTCATTATCCTGTACCCCGAGTGTCAGTGTCATTATCCTGTACCCCGAGTGTCAGTGTCATTATCCTGTATCCCAGTGTCAGTGTCATTATCCTGTACCCCGAGTGTCAGTGTCATCATCCTGTACCCCGAGTGTCAGTGTCATTATCCTGTACCCCGAGTGTCAGTGTCATTATCCTGTACCCCGAGTGTCAGTATCATTATCCTGTACCCCGAGTGTCAGTGTCATTATCCTGTACCCCGAGTGTCAGTGTCATTATCCTGTACCCTCAGTGTCAGTGTCATTATCCTGTATCCCGAGTGTCAGTGTCATTATCCTGTATCCCGAGTGTCAGTGTCATTATCCTGCACCCCAGTGTCAGTGTCATTATCCTGTACCCCCAGTGTCAGTGTCATTATCCTGTATCCCGAGTGTCAGTGTCATTATCCTGTACCCCGTGTGTCAGTGTCATTATCCTGCACCCCAGTGTCAGTGTCATTATCCTGTACCCCAAGTGTCAGCGTCATTATCCTGTACCCCGAGAGTCAGTGTCATTATCCTGTACCCCGAGAGTCAGTGTCATTATCCTGAACCCCAGTGTCAGTGTCATTATCCTGTACCCCGAGTGTCAGTGTCATTATCCTGTACCCCGAGTGTCAGTGTCATTATCCTGTACCCCAGTGTCATTATCCTGTACCCCCAGTGTCATTATCCTGTACCCCCAGTGTCAGTGTCAGTGTCATCCTGTACCCCGAGTGTCAGTGTCATTATCCTGTACCCCCAGTGTCATTATCCTGTACCCCGAGTGTCAGTGTCATTATCCTGTACCCCGAGTGTCAGTGTCATTATCCTGTACCCCAGTGTCAGTGTCATTATCCTGTACCCCGAGTGTCAGTGTCATTATCCTGCACCCCAGTGTCAGTGTCATTATCCTGCACCCCAGTGTCAGTGTCATTATCCTGTACCCCGAGTGTCAGTGTCATTATCCTGCACCCCAGTGTCAGTGTCATTATCCTGCACCCCAGTGTCAGTGTCATTATCCTGTACCCCGAGTGTCAGTGTCATTATCCTGTACCCCGAGTGTCAGTGTCATTATCCTGTACCCCAGTGTCAGTGTCATTATCCTGTACCCCGAGTGTCATTATCCTGTACCCCCAGTGTCAGTGTCATTATCCTGTACCCCGAGTGTCAGTGTCATTATCCTGTACCCCCAGTGTCAGTGTCATTATCCTGTACCCCGAGTGTCAGTGTCATTATCCTGCACCCCGAGTGTCAGTGTCATTATCCTGTACCCCGAGTGTCAGCGTCATTATCCTGTACCCCGAGAGTCAGTGTCATTATCCTGTACCCCGAGAGTCAGTGTCATTATCCTGAACCCCAGTGTCAGTGTCATCATCCTCTACCCCGAGTGTCAGTGTCATTATCCTGTACCCCGAGTGTCAGTGTCATTATCCTGTACCCCGAGTGTCAGTATCATTATCCTGTACCCCGAGTGTCAGTGTCATTATCCTGTACCCCGAGTGTCAGTGTCATTATCCTGTACCCCGAGTGTCAGTGTCATTATCCTGTACCCCGAGTGTCAGTGTCATTATCCTGTACCCCGAGTGTCAGTGTCATTATCCTGTACCCCGAGTGTCAGTGTCATTATCCTGTACCCCCAGTGTCAGTGTCATTATCCTGTACCCCGAGTGTCAGTGTCATTATCCTGTACCCCGAGTGTCAGTGTCATTATCCTGTACCCCGAGTGTCAGTGTCATTATCCTGCACCCCAGTGTCAGTGTCATTATCCTGTACCCCGAGTGTCAGTGTCATTATCCTGTACCCCGAGTGTCAGTGTCATTATCCTGTACCCCGAGTGTCAGTGTCATTATCCTGTACCCCGAGTGTCAGTGTCATTATCCTGCACCCCAGTGTCAGTGTCATTATCCTGTACCCCGAGTGTCAGTGTCATTATCCTGTACCCCCAGTGTCAGTGTCATTATCCTGTACCCCGGGTGTCATTATCCTGTACCCCCAGTGTCAGTGTCATTATCCTGTACCCCGAGTGTCAGTGTCATTATCCTGTACCCCCAGTGTCAGTGTCATTATCCTGTACCCCGAGTGTCAGTGTCATTATCCTGCACCCCGAGTGTCAGTGTCATTATCCTGTACCCCGAGTGTCAGCGTCATTATCCTGTACCCCGAGAGTCAGTGTCATTATCCTGTACCCCGAGAGTCAGTGTCATTATCCTGAACCCCAGTGTCAGTGTCATCATCCTGTACCCCGAGTGTCAGTGTCATTATCCTGTACCCCCAGTGTCAGTGTCATTATCCTGTACCCCGAGTGTCAGTATCATTATCCTGTACCCCGAGTGTCAGTGTCATTATCCTGTACCCCGAGTGTCAGTGTCATTATCCTGTACCCTCAGTGTCAGTGTCATTATCCTGTACCCCGAGTGTCAGTGTCATTATCCTGTACCCCGAGTGTCAGTGTCATTATCCTGTACCCCGAGTGTCAGTGTCATTATCCTGTACCCTCAGTGTCAGTGTCATTATCCTGTACCCCGAGAGTCAGTGTCATTATCCTGTACCCCGAGAGTCAGTGTCATTATCCTGTACCCCAGTGTCAGTGTCATTATCCTGTACCCCGAGTGTCAGTGTCATTATCCTGCACCCCAGTGTCAGTGTCATTATCCTGCACCCCAGTGTCAGTGTCATTATCCTGTACCCCGAGTGTCAGTGTCATTATCCTGTACCCCAGTGTCAGTGTCATTATCCTGCACCCCAGTGTCAGTGTCATTATCCTGCACCCCAGTGTCAGTGTCATTATCCTGTACCCCGAGTGTCAGTGTCATTATCCTGCACCCCAGTGTCAGTGTCATTATCCTGCACCCCAGTGTCAGTGTCATTATCCTGTACCCCCAGTGTCAGTGTCATTATCCTGTACCCCGAGTGTCAGTGTCATTATCCTGTACCCCGAGTGTCAGTGTCATTTTCCTGTACCCCCAGTGTCAGTGTCATTATCCTGTACCCCGAGTGTCAGTGTCATTATCCTGTACCCCGAGTGTCAGTGTCATTATCCTGTACCCCGAGTGTCAGTGTCATTATCCTGTACCCTGAGTGTCAGTGTCATTATCCTGTACCCCAAGTGTCATTATCCTGTACCCCCAGTGTCAGTGTCATTATCCTGTACCCCGAGTGTCAGTGTCATTTTCCTGTACCCCCAGTGTCAGTGTCATTATCCTGTACCCCGAGTGTCAGTGTCATTATCCTGTACCCCGAGTGTCAGTGTCATTATCCTGTACCCCGAGTGTCAGTGTCATTATCCTGTACCCCGAGTGTCAGTGTCATTTTCCTGTACCCCCAGTGTCAGTGTCATTATCCTGTACCCCGAGTGTCAGTGTCATTATCCTGTACCCCGAGTGTCAGTGTCATTATCCTGTACCCCGAGTGTCAGTGTCATTATCCTGTACCCCGAGTGTCAGTGTCATTATCCTGTACCCCGAGTGTCAGTGTCATTATCCTGCACCCCAGTGTCAGTGTCATTATCCTGCACCCCAGTGTCAGTGTCATTATCCTGTACCCCAGTGTCAGTGTCATTATCCTGTACCCCGAGTGTCAGTGTCATTATCCTGCACCCCAGTGTCAGTGTCATTATCCTGCACCCCAGTGTCAGTGTCATTATCCTGTACCCCAGTGTCAGTGTCATTATCCTGCACCCCAGTGTCAGTGTCATTATCCTGTACCCCGAGTGTCAGTGTCATTATCCTGTACCCCGAGTGTCAGTGTCATTATCCTGTACCCCCAGTGTCAGTGTCATTATCCTGTACCCCGAGTGTCATTATCCTGTACCCCGAGTGTCAGTGTCATTATCCTGTACCCCGAGTGTCAGTGTCATTATCCTGCACCCCAGTGTCAGTGTCATTATCCTGTACCCCGAGTGTCAGTGTCATTATCCTGTACCCCGAGTGTCAGTGTCATTATCCTGCACCCCGAGTGTCAGTGTCATCATCCTGTACCCCGAGTGTCAGTGTCATCATCCTGTACCCTGAGTGTCAGTGTCATTATCCTGTACCCCGAGTGTCAGTGTCATTATCCTGCACCCCAGTGTCAGTGTCATTATCCTGTACCCCGAGTGTCAGTGTCATTATCCTGTACCCCGAGTGTCAGTGTCATTATCCTGTACCCCGAGTGTCAGTGTCATTATCCTGTACCCCGAGTGTCAGTATCATTATCCTGTACCCCGAGTGTCAGTATCGTTATCCTGTACCCCGAGTGTCAGTGTCGTTATCCTGTACCCCGAGTGACAGTGTCATTATCCTGTACCCTGAGTATCAGTATCATTATCCTGTACCCCGAGTGTCAGTGTCATTATCCTGTACCCCGAGTGTCAGTGTCATTATCCTGTACCCCGAGTGTCAGTGTCATTATCCTGTACCCCGAGTGTCAGTGTCATTATCCTGTACCCCGAGTGTCAGTGTCATTATCCTGTACCCCGAGTGTCAGTGTCATTATTCTGTACCCCGAGTGTCAGTGTCATTATCCTGTACCCCGAGTGTCAGTGTCATTATCCTGTACCCCGAGTGTCAGTGTCATTATCCTGTACCCCGAGTGTCAGTGTCATTATCCTGTACCCCGAGTGTCAGTGTCATTATCCTGTACCCCGAGTGTCAGTGTCATTATTCTGTACCCCGAGTGTCAGTGTCATTATCCTGTACCCCGAGTGTTATTGTCATTATCCTGTACCCCGAGTGTCAGTGTCATTATCCTGTACCCCGAGTGTCAGTGTCATTATCCTGTACCCCGAGTGTCAGTGTCATTATCCTGTACCCCGAGTGTCAGTGTCATCATCCTGTACCCCGAGTGTCAGTGTCATTATCTTGTACCCCGAGTGTCAGTGTCATTATCCTGTACCCCGAGTGTCCGTGTCATTATCCTGTACCCCGAGTGTCAGTGTCATTATCCTGTACCCTCGGTGTCAGTGTCATTATCCTGTACCCCGAGTGTCAGTGTCATTATCCTGTACCCCGAGTGTCAGTGTCATTATCCTGTACCCCGAGTGTCAGTGTCATTATCCTGTACCCCGAGTGTCAGTGTCATTATCCTGCACCCTAGTGTCAGTGTCATTATCCTGCACCCCAGTGTCAGTGTCATTATCCTGTACCCCGAGTGTCAGTGTCATTATCCTGTACCCTCAGTGTCAGTGTCATTATCCTGTACCCCGAGTGTCAGTGTCATTATCCTGTACCCCGAGTGTCAGTGTCATTATCCTGTACCCCGAGTGTCAGTGTCATCATCCTGTACCCCGAGTGTCAGTGTCATTATCCTGTACCCCGAGTGTCAGTGTCATTATCCTGTACCCCGAGTGTCAGTATCATTATCCTGTACCCCGAGTGTCAGTGTCATTATCCTGTACCCCGAGTGTCAGTGTCATTATCCTGTACCCTCAGTGTCAGTGTCATTATCCTGTACCCCGAGTGTCAGTGTCATTATCCTGTACCCCGAGTGTCAGTGTCATTATCCTGTACCCCAGTGTCAGTGTCATTATCCTGTACCCCGAGTGTCAGTGTCATTATCCTGCACCCCAGTGTCAGTGTCATTATCCTGCACCCCAGTGTCAGTGTCATTATCCTGTACCCCGAGTGTCAGTGTCATTATCCTGTACCCCGAGTGTCAGTGTCATTATCCTGTACCCCGAGTGTCAGTGTCATTATCCTGTACCCCGAGTGTCAGTGTCATTATCCTGTACCCCCAGTGTCAGTGTCATTATCCTGTACCCCGAGTGTCAGTGTCATTATCCTGTACCCCGAGTGTCAGTGTCATTATCCTGTACCCCGAGTGTCAGTGTCATTATCCTGCACCCCAGTGTCAGTGTCATTATCCTGTACCCCGAGTGTCAGTGTCATTATCCTGTACCCCGAGTGTCAGTGTCATTATCCTGTACCCCGAGTGTCAGTGTCATTATCCTGTACCCCGAGTGTCAGTGTCATTATCCTGCACCCCAGTGTCAGTGTCATTATCCTGTACCCCGAGTGTCAGTGTCATTATCCTGTACCCCGAGTGTCAGTGTCATTATCCTGTACCCCCAGTGTCAGTGTCATTATCCTGTACCCCGAGTGTCATTATCCTGCACCCCAGTGTCAGTGTCATTATCCTGTACCCCGAGTGTCATTATCCTGTACCCCGAGTGTCAGTGTCATTATCCTGTACCCCCAGTGTTAGTGTCATTATCCTGTACCCCGAGTGTCATTATCCTGCACCCCAGTGTCAGTGTCATTATCCTGTACCCCGAGTGTCAGTGTCATTATCCTGTACCCCCAGTGTTAGTGTCATTATCCTGTACCCCGAGTGTCATTATCCTGTACCCCCAGTGTCAGTGTCATTATCCTGTACCCCGAGTGTCAGTGTCATTATCCTGTACCCCCAGTGTCAGTGTCATTATCCTGTACCCCGAGTGTCAGTGTCATTATCCTGCACCCCGAGTGTCAGTGTCATTATCCTGTACCCCGAGTGTCAGTGTCATTATCCTGTACCCCGAGTGTCAGCGTCATTATCCCGTACCCCGAGTGTCAGTGTCATTATCCTGTACCCCGAGTGTCAGTGTCATTATCCTGCACCCCAGTGTCAGTGTCATTATCCTGTACCCCGAGTGTCAGTGTCATTATCCTGCACCCCAGTGTCAGTGTCATTAACCTGTACCCTGAGTGTCAGTGTCATTATCCTGTACCCCCAGTGTCATTATCCTGTACCCCCAGTGTCAGTGTCATTATCCTGTACCCCCAGTGTCAGTGTCATTATCCTGTACCCCGAGTGTCAGCGTCATTATCCCGTACCCCGAGTGTCAGTGTCATTATCCTGTACCCCGAGTGTCAGTGTCATTATCCTGCACCCCAGTGTCAGTGTCATTATCCTGCACCCCAGTGTCAGTGTCATTATCCTGCACCCCAGTGTCAGTGTCATTATCCTGTACCCTGAGTGTCAGTGTCATTATCCTGTACCCCCAGTGTCATTATCCTGTACCCCCAGTGTCAGTGTCATTATCCTGTACCCCCAGTGTCAGTGTCATTATCCTGTACCCCGAGTGTCAGTGTCATTATCCTGTACCCCGAGTGTCAGTGTCATTATCCTGTACCCCGAGTGTCAGTGTCATTATCCTGTACCCCGAGTGTCAGTGTCATTATCCTGTACCCCGAGTGTCAGTGTCATCATCCTGTACCCCGAGTGTCAGTGTCATTATCCTGTACCCCGAGTGTCAGTGTCATTATCCTGTACCCCGAGTGTCAGTATCATTATCCTGTACCCCGAGTGTCAGTGTCATTATCCTGTACCCCGAGTGTCAGTGTCATTATCCTGTACCCTCAGTGTCAGTGTCATTATCCTGTATCCCGAGTGTCAGTGTCATTATCCTGTATCCCGAGTGTCAGTGTCATTATCCTGCACCCCAGTGTCAGTGTCATTATCCTGTACCCCCAGTGTCAGTGTCATTATCCTGTATCCCGAGTGTCAGTGTCATTATCCTGTACCCCGTGTGTCAGTGTCATTATCCTGCACCCCAGTGTCAGTGTCATTATCCTGTACCCCAAGTGTCAGCGTCATTATCCTGTACCCCGAGAGTCAGTGTCATTATCCTGTACCCCGAGAGTCAGTGTCATTATCCTGAACCCCAGTGTCAGTGTCATTATCCTGTACCCCGAGTGTCAGTGTCATTATCCTGTACCCCAGTGTCATTATCCTGTACCCCCAGTGTCATTATCCTGTACCCCCAGTGTCATTATCCTGTACCCCGAGTGTCAGTGTCATTATCCTGTACCCCAGTGTCAGTGTCATTATCCTGTACCCCGAGTGTCAGTGTCATTATCCTGCACCCCAGTGTCAGTGTCATTATCCTGCACCCCAGTGTCAGTGTCATTATCCTGTACCCCGAGTGTCAGTGTCATTATCCTGTACCCCGAGTGTCAGTGTCATTATCCTGTACCCCAGTGTCAGTGTCATTATCCTGTACCCCGAGTGTCATTATCCTGTACCCCCAGTGTCAGTGTCATTATCCTGTACCCCGAGTGTCAGTGTCATTATCCTGTACCCCCAGTGTCAGTGTCATTATCCTGTACCCCGAGTGTCAGTGTCATTATCCTGCACCCCGAGTGTCAGTGTCATTATCCTGTACCCCGAGTGTCAGCGTCATTATCCTGTACCCCGAGAGTCAGTGTCATTATCCTGTACCCCGAGAGTCAGTGTCATTATCCTGAACCCCAGTGTCAGAGTCATCATCCTCTACCCCGAGTGTCAGTGTCATTATCCTGTACCCCGAGTGTCAGTGTCATTATCCTGTACCCCAGTGTCAGTGTCATCATCCTCTACCCCGAGTGTCAGTGTCATTATCCTGTACCCCGAGTGTCAGTATCATTATCCTGTACCCCGAGTGTCAGTGTCATTATCCTGTACCCCGAGTGTCAGTGTCATTATCCTGTACCCCGAGTGTCAGTGTCATTATCCTGTACCCCGAGTGTCAGTGTCATTATCCTGTACCCCGAGTGTCAGTGTCATTATCCTGTACCCCCAGTGTCAGTGTCATTATCCTGTACCCCGAGTGTCAGTGTCATTATCCTGTACCCCGAGTGTCAGTGTCATTATCCTGCACCCCAGTGTCAGTGTCATTATCCTGTACCCCGAGTGTCAGTGTCATTATCCTGTACCCCGAGTGTCAGTGTCATTATCCTGTACCCCGAGTGTCAGTGTCATTATCCTGTACCCCGAGTGTCAGTGTCATTATCCTGCACCCCAGTGTCAGTGTCATTATCCTGTACCCCGAGTGTCAGTGTCATTATCCTGTACCCCCAGTGTCAGTGTCATTATCCTGTACCCCGAGTGTCAGTGTCATTATCCTGCACCTCGAGTGTCAGTGTCATTATCCTGTACCCCGAGTGTCAGCGTCATTATCCTGTACCCCGAGAGTCAGTGTCATTATCCTGTACCCCGAGAGTCAGTGTCATTATCCTGAACCCCAGTGTCAGTGTCATCATCCTGTACCCCGAGTGTCAGTGTCATTATCCTGTACCCCCAGTGTCAGTGTCATTATCCTGTACCCCGAGTGTCAGTATCATTATCCTGTACCCCGAGTGTCAGTGTCATTATCCTGTACCCCGAGTGTCAGTGTCATTATCCTGCACCCCAGTGTCAGTGTCATTATCCTGCACCCCAGTGTCAGTGTCATTATCCTGTACCCCGAGTGTCAGTGTCATTATCCTGTACCCCCAGTGTCAGTGTCATTATCCTGTACCCCGAGTGTCAGTGTCATTATCCTGTACCCCGAGTGTCAGTGTCATTTTCCTGTACCCCCAGTGTCAGTGTCATTATCCTGTACCCCGAGTGTCAGTGTCATTATCCTGTACCCCGAGTGTCAGTGTCATTATCCTGTACCCCGAGTGTCAGTGTCATTATCCTGTACCCTGAGTGTCAGTGTCATTATCCTGTACCCCGAGTGTCAGTGTCATTTTCCTGTACCCCCAGTGTCAGTGTCATTATCCTGTACCCCGAGTGTCAGTGTCATTATCCTGTACCCCGAGTGTCAGTGTCATTATCCTGTACCCCGAGTGTCAGTGTCATTATCCTGTACCCCGAGTGTCAGTGTCATTATCCTGTACCCCGAGTGTCAGTGTCATTATCCTGTACCCCCAGTGTCAGTGTCATTATCCTGTACCCCGAGTGTCATTATCCTGTACCCCGAGTGTCAGTGTCATTATCCTGTACCCCGAGTGTCAGTGGCATTATCCTGTACCCCGAGTGTCAGTGTCATTATCCTGTACCCCCAGTGTCAGTGTCATTATCCTGTACCCCGAGTGTCAGTGGCATTATCCTGTACCCCGAGTGTCAGTGTCATTATCCTGTACCCCCAGTGTCAGTGTCAATATCCTGTACCCCGAGTGTTAGTGTCATTATCCTGTACCCCCAGTGTCAGTGTCATTATCCTGTACCCCGAGTGTCAGTGGCATTATCCTGTACCCCGAGTGTCAGTGTCATTATCCTGTACCCCCAGTGTCAGTGTCATTATCCTGTACCCCGAGTGTTAGTGTCATTATCCTGTACCCCGAGTGTCAGTGTCATTATCCTGTACCCCGAGTGTCAGTGTCATTATCCTGCACCCCAGTGTCAGTGTCATTATCCTGTACCCCGAGTGTCAGTGTCATTATCCTGTACCCCGAGTGTCAGTGTCATTATCTTGTACCCCAAGTGTCAGTGTCATTATCCTGCACCCCGAGTGTCAGTGTCATTATCCTGTACCCCGAGTGTCGGTGTCATTATCCTGTACCCCGGGTGTCAGTGTTATTATCCTGTACCCCGAGAGTCAGTGTCATTATCCTGTACCCCGAGTGTCAGTGTCATTATCCTGTACCCCGAGTGTCGGTGTCATTATCCTGTACCCCGAGTGTCAGTGTCATTATCCTGTGCCCCCAGTGTCAGTGTCATTATCCTGTACCCCCAGTGTCAGTGTCATTATCCTGTACCCCCAGTGTCAGTGTCATTATCCTGTACCCCCAGTGTCAGTGTCATTATCCTGTACCCCGAGTGTCAGTGTCATTATCCTGTACCCCGAGAGTCAGTGTCATTATCCTGTACCCCAGTGTCAGTGTCATTATCCTGTACCCCGAGTGTCAGTGTCATTATTCTGTACCCCGAGTGTCAGTGTCATTATCCTGTACCCCGAGTGTCAGTATCATTATCCTGTACCCCGAGTGTCAGTGTCATTATCCTGTACCCCGAGTGTCAGTGTCATTATCCTGTACCCCTAGTGTCAGTGTCATTATCCTGTACCCCGAGTGTCGGTGTCATTATCCTGTACCCCGAGTGTCAGTGTCATTATCCTGTACCCCGAGTGTCAGTGTCATTATCCTGTACCCCGAGTGTCAGTGTCATTATCTTGTACCCCAAGTGTCAGTGTCATTATCCTGCACCCCGAGTGTCAGTGTCATTATCCTGTACCCCGAGTGTCGGTGTCATTATCCTGTACCCCGGGTGTCAGTGTTATTATCCTGTACCCCGAGAGTCAGTGTCATTATCCTGTACCCCCAGTGTCAGTGTCATTATCCTGTACCCCGAGTGTCAGTGTCATTATCCTGTACCCCCAGTGTCAGTGTCATTATCCTGTACCCCCAGTGTCAGTGTCATTATCCTGTACCCCTAGTTTCAGTGTCATTATCCTGTACCCCGAGAGTCAGTGTCATTATCCTGTACCCCAGTGTCAGTGTCATTATCCTGTACCCCGAGTGTCAGTGTCATTATCCTGTACCCCGAGTGTCAGTGTCATTATCCTGTACCCCGAGTGTCAGTATCATTATCCTGTACCCCGAGTGTCAGTGTCATTATCCTGTACCCCGAGTGTCAGTGTCATTATCCTGTACCCCTAGTGTCAGTGTCATTATCCTGTACCCCGAGTGTCGGTGTCATTATCCTGTACCCCGAGTGTCAGTGTCATTATCCTGTACCCCGAGTGTCAGTGTCATTATCCTGTACCCTGAGTGTCAGTGTCATTATCCTGTACCCCGAGTGTCAGTGTCATTATCTTGTACCCCAAGTGTCAGTGTCATTATCCTGCACCCCGAGTGTCAGTGTCATTATCCTGTACCCCGAGTGTCGGTGTCATTATCCTGTACCCCGGGTGTCAGTGTTATTATCCTGTACCCCGAGTGTCAGTGTCATTATCCTGTACCCCGAGTGTCGGTGTCATTATCCTGTACCCCGGGTGTCAGTGTCATTATCCTGTACCCCTAGTGTCAGTGTCATTATCCTGTACCCCGAGTGTTATTGTCATTATCCTGTACCCCGAGTGTCGGTGTCATTATCCTGTACCCCGAGTGTCAGTGTCATTATCCTGTACCCCGAGTGTCAGTGTCATTATCCTGTACCCTGAGTGTCAGTGTCATTATCCTGTACCCCGAGTGTCAGTGTCATTATCTTGTACCCCAAGTGTCAGTGTCATTATCCTGCACCCCGAGTGTCAGTGTCATTATCCTGTACCCCGAGTGTCGGTGTCATTATCCTGTACCCCGAGTGTCAGTGTCATTATCCTGTACCCCGAGTGTCAGTGTCATTATCCTGTACCTCGATTTTCAGCGCCATTTTCCTGTACCCCGAGTGTCAGTGTCGTTATCTACGTGTCAGTGTATTTTTCTTTGCGCCCCTTGGTTTCCCGCAGAATACAGACATTGACATTTTCGTTTAGTATCAAATTTCTAGATTTCATTAAACAATCAGTAATGAGGAATGTGAGACTTTTCCTGCACAATAATTGCTCCTCGCACTGGATACATTGTATATGTAAGTTCTTCTAACCATGGAGCAGATTGTGTCACCTCGACCTTGTCATAAATTGTAGAGCTGAAATGAGTACAGTCCGGGGCTGGAGAAACAAGGAAAGTCCTGGATCTCTGTATGCAGCGAAATAGAAGGAGCCGAGCGTGAAGTCTTGACTTATGGCTGTGACATGTATGAAACTTTCCCTGCTGTCTACCTGACTTTGTCTCAAATGTTTCCCACTTCAGGCCTGGCAGGTTTTAATGACAGAAAAAAGGGAGACGTGTGACAGCTCCGATACAGAATCTGATTCCACTGCAAAACCGGCAAGTTCCCCGCCCCCCCACTTCATCCATTATCACTGTCCACATTGTTCACGGGTGCAGAGTGGGTGAAATGTCGGAGGAGAAAATCCACATAGTATCTAATAATAATGATCATTTTCCTGCTATAATAATCTGGGATATTAATTTATTCTAACATATTTTAGATATGTAAATGACAGAAAAAATAAATAAATGAAGTAGAAGCAATCCTGATAGTTGTACAGAGAAGGGCCAGTGTTAGATTATTGTTACAGTAATTTAGCATTTAAGAAAAAGAGCACGCTTACTAAGGTAGTACTGCCTCCTTGTCTCTCCTTATAAATTATGTAGGGTCAGGTAGTACTGCCTCCTTGTCTCTCCTTATAAATTAAGTAGGGTCAGGTAGTACTGTCTCCTTGTCTCTCCTTATAAATTATGTAGGGTCAGGTAGTACTGCCTCCTTGTCTCTCCTTATAAATTATGTAGGGTCAGGTAGTATGGCCTACTTGTCTCTCCTTATAAATGATGTAGGGTCAGGTAGTACGACCTCCTTGTCTCTCCTTAAATTATGTAGGGTCAGGTAGAATTGCCTCCTTGTCTCTCCTTATAAATTAAGTAGGGTCAGGTAGTACTGTCTCCTTGTCTCTCCTTATAAATTATGTAGGGTCAGGTAGTACTGCCTCCTTGTCTCTCCTTATAAATTATGTAGGGTCAGGTAGTATGGCCTACTTGTCTCTCCTTATAAATGATGTAGGGTCAGGTAGTACGACCTCCTTGTCTCTCCTTAAATTATGTAGGGTCAGGTAGTACTGCCTCCTTGTCTCTCCTTATAAATTAAGTAGGGTCAGGTAGTACTGTCTCCTTGTCTCTCCTTATAAATTATGTAGGGTCAGGTAGTACTGCCTCCTTGTCTCTCCTTATAAATTATGTAGGGTCAGGTAGTACGGCCTCCTTGTCTCTCCTTAAATTATGTAGGGTCAGGTAGTATTGCCTCCTTGTCTCTCCTTATAAATTATGTAGGGTCAGGTAGTACTGCCTCCTTGTCTCTCCTTATAAATTAAGTAGGGTCAGGTAGTACTGTCTCCTTGTCTCTCCTTATAAATTATGTAGGGTCAGGTAGTACTGCCTCCTTGTCTCTCCTTATAAATTATGTAGGGTCAGGTAGTATGGCCTACTTGTCTCTCCTTATAAATGATGTAGGGTCAGGTAGTACGACCTCCTTGTCTCTCCTTAAATTATGTAGGGTCAGGTAGAATTGCCTCCTTGTCTCTCCTTATAAATTAAGTAGGGTCAGGTAGTACTGTCTCCTTGTCTCTCCTTATAAATTATGTAGGGTCAGGTAGTACTGCCTCCTTGTCTCTCCTTATAAATTATGTAGGGTCAGGTAGTATGGCCTACTTGTCTCTCCTTATAAATGATGTAGGGTCAGGTAGTACGACCTCCTTGTCTCTCCTTAAATTATGTAGGGTCAGGTAGTACTGCCTCCTTGTCTCTCCTTATAAATTAAGTAGGGTCAGGTAGTACTGTCTCCTTGTCTCTCCTTATAAATTATGTAGGGTCAGGTAGTACTGCCTCCTTGTCTCTCCTTATAAATTATGTAGGGTCAGGTAGTACGGCCTCCTTGTCTCTCCTTAAATTATGTAGGGTCAGGTAGTATTGCCTCCTTGTCTCTCCTTATAAATTATGTAGGGTCAGGTAGTACGGCCTCCTTGTCTTTCCTTATAAATTATGTAGGGTCATGTAGTACGGCCTCCTTGTCTCTCCTTATAATTTATGTAGGGTCATGTAGTACGGCCTCCTTGTCTCTCCTTATAAATTATGTAGGGTCAGGTAGTACGGCCTCCTTGTCTCTCCTTATAAATTATGTAGGGTCAGGTAGTACGGCCTCCTTGTCTCTCCTTAAATTATGTAGGGTCAGGTAGTATTGCCTCCTTGTCTCTCCTTATAAATTATGTAGGGTCAGGTAGTACGGCCTCCTTGTCTCTCCTTATAATTTATGTAGGGTCAGGTAGTACAGCCTCCTTATCTCTCCTTATAAATTATGTATAGTCAGGTAGTACGGCCTCCTTGTCTCTCATTATAAATTATGTAGGGTCAGGTAGTACGGCCTCCTTGTCTCTCCTTAAATAATGTAGGGTCACGTAGTATTGCCTCCCTGTCTCTCCTTATAAATTATGTAGGGTCAGGTAGTACTGCCTCCTTGTCTCTCCTTAAATTATGTAGGGTCAGGTAGTATTGCCTCCTTGTCTCTCCTTATAAATTATGTAGGGTCAGGTAATACTGCCTCCTTGTCTCTCCTTAAATTATGTAGGGTCAGGTAGTACTGCCTCCTTGTCTCTTCTTATAAATTATGTAGGGTCAGGTAGTACTGCCTCCTTGTCTCTCCTTAAATTATGTAGGGTCAGGTAGTACTGCCTTCTTGTTTCTCCTTAAATGATGTAGGGTCAGGTAGTACTGCTTCCTTGTCTCTCCTTATAAATTATCTAGGGTCAGGTAGTACTGTCTCCTTGTCTCTCCTTATAAATTATGTAGGGTCAGGTAGTACTGCCTCGGTGTCTCTCCTTAAATTATGTAGGGTCAGGTAGTATGCCTCCTTGTCTCTCCTTAAATTATGTAGGGTCAGGTAGTATTGCCTCCTTGTCTCTCCTTATAAATGATGTAGGGTCAGGTAGTACGGCCTCCTTGTCTCTCCTTATAAATTATGTAGGGTCAGGTAGTACAGCCTCCTTATCTCTACTTATAAATTATGTAGGGTCAGGTAGTACGGCCTCCTTGTCTCTCCTTAAATTATGTAGGGTCAGGTAGTACTGCCTCCTTGTCTCTCCTTATAAATTATGTAGGGTCAGGTAGTACTGCCTCCTTGTCTCTCCTTAAATTATGTAGGGTCAGGTAGCACTGCTTCCTTGTCTCTCCTTATAAATTATGTAGGGTCAGGTAGTACTGTCTCCTTGTCTCTCCTTAAAAATTATGTAGGGTCAGGTAGTACTGCCTCCTTGTCTCTCCTTAAATTATGTAGGGTCAGGTAGTACTGCCTCCTTGTCTCTTCTTATAAATTATGTAGGATCAGGTAATACTGTCTCCTTGTCTCTTCTTATAAATTACGTAGGGTCATGTAGTACTGCCTCCTGTCTCTCCTTATAACTTATGTGGGATCAGGTAGTACTGCTGTACTGTCTCGCCCTGTAAATAGTGTTGTCACAATTCCTCCTCCTTTTCTTCTGAAAACATTTTGGTACAGATTTACAGCTTCATTAACTTTTTTCATATTAAAGAGATAGGAATAAATAGTACTGTTTCCCCTCTCACCTTATATGTGATGTAAATGTGGTAGAACTGCCCCTTTCTCCCCCGTTTTCCTGCATAAATAATGGGAGTACAGGTAGTACTTCCTTCCTGTCTCTCCCTATAAATGATATCAGTAAATATAGCACTGCCTCCATTTCTATTCCTATAAGTTACATAAGTACAGATAATACTGCCTCCTTATAAATGATTTAAGCACAGTTAGTACTGCCTCCCTGTCTCTCCCTGTAAGTGATGTAGGCACAGATAGTATTGCCTCGCTGTCTCTGCTTATAAATTATATAAATATGGATAATACTGCCTCCCTGTCTCTCCCTACATATAAGCGCAGATAGTACTGCCTCTCTGTATCTCCCTATAAATGAATTAAACACAGATAGTACAGCCTACTTGTCTCTCCCTATATATGACATAAGTACAAATATTGCTGCTTCCCTGCCTCCCTATATACACAGATAGTACTGCCTCTCTCAATATATATACCTATAGGTAGTACTGCTTCCCTTTTCTTTCATCTCTCTCTCTCTATATATATATGTATATAGTCTATAAGGAAAGGTAATATTGCCTCCCTGTTTTTCCTATATAGGATATAAGCACAGATAGTACTGCCTCTCTCTCTCTCTATCTATATAATATAAATACAGATAGTACTGCCTCCCTCTCTCAGTCTATTTAATATAAGCACAGGTATTACTACCTCTCAGTCTCTTCCTATGTATAATATAAATACAGAGAGTACTGCCTCCAAATCTTTTCATATAAATTATATAGCTACAAATAGTTCTGTTTCTGTCTTCTAAACAAATTAACAGCAGGTAGTAGAGTTTTGTATTCTTCTCTCAATGTCACTATACGTATATAAGTGATACATAACATAACATAGTAACATAACATAGTTAGTAAGGCCGAAAAAAGACATTTGTCCATCCAGTTCAGCCTATATTCCATCATAATAAATCCCCAGATCTACGCCCTTCTACAGAACCTAATTGTATGATACAATATTGTTCTGCTCCAGGAAGACATCCAGGCCTCTCTTGAACCCCTCGACTGAGTTCGCCATCACCACCTCCTCAGGCAAGCAATTCCAGATTCTCACTGCCCTAACAGTAAAGAATCATCTTCTATGTTGGTGGAAAAACCTTCTCTCCTCCAGACGCAAAGAATGCCCCCTTGTGCCCGTCACCTTCCTTGGTATAAACAGATCCTCAGCGAGATATTTGTATTGTCCCCTTATATACTTATACATGGTTTTTTTGATTGCCCCTCAGTCGTCTTTTTTCTAGACTAAATAATCCTAATTTCGCTAATCTATCTGGGTATTGTAGTTCTCCCATCCCCTTTATTAATTTTGTTGCCCTCCTTTGTACTCTCTCTAGTTCCATTATATCCTTCCTGAGCACCGGTGACCAAAACTGGACACAGTACTCCATGAGCGGTCTAACTAGGGATTTGTACAGAGGCAGTATAATGCTCTCATCATGTGTATCCAGACCTCTTTTAATGCACCCCATGATCCTGTTTGCCTTGGCAGCTGCTGCCTGGCACTGGCTGCTCCAGGTAAGTTTATCATTAACTAGGATCCCCAAGTCCTTCTCCCTGTCAGATTTACCCAGTGGTTTCCCGTTCAGTGTGTAATGGTGATATTGATTCCCTCTTCCCATGTGTATAACCTTACATTTATCATTGTTAAACCTCATCTGCCACCTTTCAGCCCAAGTTTCCAACTTATCCAGATCCATCAGTAGCAGAATACTATCTTCTCTTGTATTAACTGCTTTACATAGTTTTGTATCATCTGCAAATATCGATATTTTACTGTGTAAACCTTCTACCAGATCATTAATGAATATGTTGAAGAGAACAGGTCCCAATACTGACCCCTGCGGTACCCCACTGGTCACAGCGACCCAGTTAGATACTATACCATTTATAACCACCCTCTGCTTTCTATCACTAAGCCAGTTACTAACCCATTTACACACATTTTCCCCCAGACCAAGCATTCTCATTTTGTGTACCAACCTCTTGTGCGGCACGGTATCAAACGCTTTGGAAAAATCGAGATATACCACGTCCAATGACTCACCGTGGTCCAGCCTATAGCTTACCTCTTCATAAAAACGGATTAGATTGGTTTGACAGGAGCGATTTCTCATAAACCCATGCTGATATGGAGTTAAACAGTTATTCTCATTGAGATAATCCAGAATAACATCCCTCAGAAACCCTTCAAATATTTTACCAACAATAGAGGTTAGACTTACTGGCCTATAATTTCCAGGTTCACTTTTAGAGCCCTTTTTGAATATTGGCACCACATTTGCTATGCGCCAATCCTGCGGAACAGACCCTGTCGCTATAGAGTCCCTAAAAATAAGAAATAATGGTTTATCTATTACATTACTTAGTTCTCTTAGTACTCGTGGGTGTATGCCATCCGGACCCGGAGATTTATCTATTTTAATCTTATTTAGCCGGTTTCGCACCTCTTCTTTGGTTAGATTGGTGACCCTTAATATAGGGTTTTCATTGTTTCTTGGGATTTCACCTAGCATTTCATTTTCCACCGTGAATACCGTGGAGAAGAAGGTGTTTAATATGTTAGCTTTTTCCTCGTCATCTACAACCATTCTTTCCTCACTATTTTTTAAGGGGCCTACATTTTCAGTTTTTATTCTTTTACTATTGATATAGTTGAAGAACAGTTTGGGATTAGTTTTACTCTCCTTAGCAATGTGCTTCTCTGTTTCCTTTTTGGCAGCTTTAATTAGTTTTTTAGATAAAGTATTTTTCTCCCTATAGTTTTTTAGAGCTTCAATGGTGCCATCCTGCTTTAGTAGTGCAAATGCTTTCTTTTTACTGTTAATTGCCTGTCTTACTTCTTTGTTTAGCCACATTAGGTTTTTCCTATTTCTAGTCCTTTTATTCCCACAAGGTATAAACCGCTTACACTGCCTATTTAGGATGTTCTTAAACATTTCCCATTTATTATCTGTATTCATATTTCTGAGGATATTGTCCCAGTCTACCAGATTAAGGGCATCTCTAAGCTGGTCAAACTTTGCCTTCCTAAAGTTCAATGTTTTTGTGACTCCCTGACAAGTCCCCCTAGTGAAAGACAGGTGAAACTGTACAATATTGTGGTCGCTATTTCCTAGATGCCCGACCACCTGCAGATTTGTTATTCTGTCAGGTCTATTAGATAGTATTAGGTCTAAAAGTGCTGCTCCTCTGGTTGGATTCTGCACCAATTGTGAAAGATAATTTTTCTTGGTTATTAGCAGAAACCTGTTGCCTTTATGGGTTTCACAGGTTTCTGTTTCCCAGTTAATATCCGGGTAGTTAAAGTCCCCCATAACCAGGACCTCATTATGGGTTGCAGCTTCATCTATCTGCTTTAGAAGTAGACTTTCCATGGTTTCTGTTATATTTGGGGGTTTGTAACAGACCCCAATGAGAATTTTGTTACCATTTTTCCCTCCATGAATTTCGACCCATATGGACTCGACATCCTCATTTCCTTCGCTAATATCCTCCCTTAAAGTGGACTTTAGACAAGACTTTACATAGAGACAAACCCCTCCTCCTCTCCGATTTTTACGATCCTTTCTAAACAGACTGTAACCCTGTAAGTTAACTGCCCAGTCATAGCTTTCATCTAACCATGTCTCGGTTATTCCCACTATGTCAAAGTTACCTGTAGATATGTCTGCTTCTAGTTCTTCCATCTTGTTTGTCAGGCTTCTGGCGTTTGCGAGCATGCAGTTTAGAGGATTTTGTTTTGTTCCAATCTCCTCACTGTGGATTGTTTTAGAAATGTTCTTACCTCCCATCTGAGTATGTTTTCCTGGTTCTTCTATGTTCAAGTCTAATGTTTTTCTTCCCGTCCCCTCTTCTTCTAGTTTAACGCCCTCCTGATGAGTGTAGCGAGTCTTCTGGCGAATGTGTGTTTCCCAGGTTTGTTGAGGTGTAGTCCGTCTCTGGCGAGGAGTCCATCATACCAGTAATTCACACCGTGGTCCAGGAATCCGAATCCTTGTTGTCTGCACCATCGTCTTAGCCAGTTGTTTGCATCAAGGATCCTGTTCCATCTCCTGGTGCCATGCCCGTCTACTGGAAGGATAGAAGAAAAAACTACCTGTGCATCCAGTTCCTTTACTTTCTTCCCCAACTCTTCAAAGTCTTTGCAGATTGTCGGTAGGTCCTTCCTTGCCGTGTCATTGGTGCCAACATGTATCAGAAGAAATGGGTGGACGTCCTTGGAGCTGAAGAGCTTTGGTATCCTATCGGTCACATCCTTGATCATCGCACCTGGAAGGCAGCATACTTCTCTTGCAGTTATGTCCGGTCTGCAGATGGCTGCTTCGGTGCCTCTCAGTAGTGAGTCTCCCACCACCACCACTCTTCGTTGCTTCTTGGCTGTACTTTTTGCTGTCACTTGTTGCTGTGTGCCCTTTTCTTTTTTGCTTGCTAGTATTGCTTCATCCTTAGGTGTGCCATCTTCATCCTCTACAAAGATTTGATATCGGTTCTTTAGTTGTGTGGTTGGTGATTTCTCCATGGTCTTCTTGCTTCTTTTGGTCACATGCTTCCACTCATCTGCTTTTGGAGGTTCTCTGACACTTTTTTCACCTTCTGTGACCAGTAGAGATGCTTCTGTTCTGTCTAGAAAGTCTTCATTCTCTTTGATGAGTTTCAAAGTTGCTATTCTTTCTTCCAGACCCCGCACCTTTTCTTCTAAAAGGGCCACTAGTCTACACTTCTGACAGGTGAAATTTAATTCTTCTTCTGGTCGATCTGTGAACATGTAGCACATGCTGCAGCTCACCATGTAGGTTGTCACATCTGCCATGTTGCTCCTAGATCCTGCTGACTTGCTGTGTGTTTTCCTTCTTGTGTAATCTACTCAGCCAAGCTCTCTTGCAATAATGTCCTACAGGCAAAAATTTTGGTGATGCTTTCCAATCAGCTGGTCCCGGCTGTACCCAACGATCTTCTAGCTTAGGGAGACTCTTCGCTTTTCCCAGAAGGCACCTGGAATATGCAAATTAGCCTCCTCAAGCTTGAATCCCTGGTTTGGTGATGCTTTCCAATCAGCTGGTCCCGGCTGTACCCAACGATCTTCTAGCTTAGGGAGACTCTTCGCTTTTCCCAGAAGGCACCTGGAATATGCAAATTAGCCTCCTCAAGCTTGAATCCCTGGTTTGGTGATGCTTTCCAATCAGCTGGTCCCAGCTGTACCCAACGATCTTCTAGCTTAGGGAGACTCTTCGCTTTTCCCAGAAGGCACCTGGAATATGCAAATTAGCCTCCTCAAGCTTGAATCCCTGGTTTGGTGATGCTTTCCAATCAGCTGGTCCCGGCTGTACCCAACGATCTTCTAGCTTAGGGAGACTCTTCGCTTTTCCCAGAAGGCACCTGAAATATGCAAATTAGCCTCCTCAAGCTTGAATCCCTGGTTTGGTGATGCTTTCCAATCAGCTGGTCCCGGTACAGATGTAGGTACAGATAGTGCCACCTTTCTGCCTCTTCCTATAAGTAATGTAGGTACAGATAGCGTTCCTTTTTCCTGGCTTCCTTAGCGTATAATCAGTAGATACGGGTACTACTGTCTTTCATAAATATTCTGTCCCTATAAATGATGCAAGAACAGATAGTACTGCCTCCCTGTCTTTTCCTGTAAATCTTATTCTCTGTGTAATTTATGTAAGTATAAAAACAATATTTCTGCTTGTTTCTATAAGTTCTGTAGGTATAGATAGTACTGGTGACCTCTATCGCTTGCTTGCTTCGTTACGCTAATACTTTTAGTAGTATCCAATGTGTAGATTTATGGGTGCAGCTATTCTGTCTCTACGATTAAAGCATGATTGAGAAATTTAGGATTGCAGATCTCAATTGCGGCTTTTTTTCAAACTATAAAATAATTTATTTTCAAACTGAGCATAGGAGCGCAATAAATGTCCGATACACGTGAGGCATCAAAACGAACTAAAAACTTTCCATATGACATTTTTAAAAACAACTCTAAGGGGTTGTCTCATTGTATGTGTTAAGGAGCTTGCTATTCCTCTGCCTCCTGCTTGCTATAGGGGGCGTGTGCTGCTGCTGATTGACAGGATAGTCCGGCGGCATGGCTCCAGCTCTGCAAGTAGAGATAGACTTGCCTCTTAATAAACCTCCATTGATCTCTCGAGCTCGACAGTAGCAATTCCAAATAGTATAGTAAAGAGGTTACACATGCTGTGCTACTTGCTACGAAACCAACATTTGCTGATAGACTTCAGAGGTGGCCAATCATCTAGGGCCTAGATTCTAGGCAATGAGCAGACCTTTTTTAGTATAGAGAATATTTTTGTAAATTGCAGATGCGCTGTCATTTACAAGGTCTTCGCAACTTCGCCCATTTTTGATGAAACAACCCCTTTGAAAGAAAATATGAAACATAGTAACATTTTATTATTCCTTTTACTGAAAAATTCTAAAAGGAAAGTTACATTTGGTTTGACAGCGATCTCCTGCTTTTGGCTTTGAGATTTCTGTGTTTCCTATGATTTGCGGCTTTTGAAATGTACACCTGCTCGTACTCAGCTGACAGCTAATCAGGGTTAGGATCACAATATGCTGGAGAGTTAGCGAGCAAACACGGATCTTTGGGCTATGACGCGACAACGCACAATAAAATGAAGCCATAGGTTGCACCGCCGCCTGGAGCACCTGAGATGTGATTAAACTGCAGCTGCGTAAAGAGCATTATTGTGTTTGATATCGTCTGATTCTGTTTCTATAAACAGATTTGCCCGTGGCTTCGTTAGCATAATGCTAGCGTTATTTTAATGTGTAATTTCTTCCTGCATTTTATTTCACTTTGACATGAAAACTTTCATTAACATAAAACTTAGTTCAAACAGTTAGGAAGGAATCGCCGGAGCTTCAAAGCCGCGGAAACTGCCAATTAAAGGTCTTGTAGATATTAATGGCCTCTGGCATTTTTTTTTTAATGTGCCTCCTTTTTAATGATAGATGTGAGTCAGTCATAAATCTACCTGTATGCTGCATAGAGAAATATCACAGAGAGGTAGGAGAAAATTACCAGAATGTAAATTGTCAGGACGTAACGGAGCTGTCAGCTGATCCTGGTTGAGACTTTCAATAATGGACAAAGCTGCTACCCATAAGAAACCCCTTCTGGTGGTTATAGACCTTAAGGGTGAACACATCATTCCCTCCAATATTCGTACCAATGAGAGGAGCAAATATTTTGAAACTTGTCAGCAATTACTTTTTCCAATTTATTAACCACATACACCTCCTTCTAGATTTGCCAAGGTCACCTTCAACCTTCCAACTTTTTTACCTTCCTTTGCCTTTTTTTGCAACAATTTGTTTTACTTACCCCTTTGAATTCCGTTCCTCTCCAGCATCACCGCTTTGGTACAGAAATGATGTTCTCCAATAGTCCACCAGACCACTGTAGAAAATCACTGGCTTTAGTCAACAAACTTTTGGTGACTACTGATTACCTGCAGCGGCCAGATGATTAATAGACAGGACATCAGCACTTTCAGCACCAATAGAGACCTCAAAAATAGTGGCTTTGGAGCACTGTGGATTTCAAAGGGCTAAGTACTTATTATTTCCTTATGTCAAACTCTACCGTAGGATCAATTATGTAAAATGAGTAAAAGCCCCTTTACGCGGTAGTTTTTTTTTTTTTTAAGGACCGTGCTGATCTTAGATCTTAGCTTACACTCTACAGGAGAGAGAGGACCCCACTGACCATAAGAGCTTACACTCTACAGGAGAGAGAGGACCCCACTGACCATAAGAGCTTACACTCTACAGAAGAGAGAGGACCCCACTGACCATAAGAGCTTACACTCTACAGGAGAGAGAGGACCCCACTGACCATAAGAGCTTACACTCTACAGGAGAGAGAGGACCTCACTGACCATAAGAGCTTACACTCTACAGAAGAGAGAGGACCCCACTGACCATAAGAGCTTACACTCTACAGGAGAGAGAGGACCCCACTGACCATAAGAGCTTACACTCTACAGGAGAGAGAGGACCCCACTGACCATAAGAGCTTACACTCTACAGGAGAGAGAGGACCTCACTGACCATAAGAGCTTACACTCTACAGAAGAGAGAGGACCCCACTGACCATAAGAGCTTACACTCTACAGGAGAGACAGGACCCCACTGACCATAAGAGCTTACACTCTACAGGAGAGAGAGGACCCCACTGACCATAAGAGCTTACACTCTACAGGAGAGAGAGGACCCCACTGATCATAAGAGCTTACACTCTACAGGAGAGAGAGAGGACCCCACTGACCATAAGAGCTTACACTCAACAGAAGAGAGAGGACCCCACTGACCATAAGAGCTTACACTCTACAGGAGAGAGAGGACCCCACTGACCATAAGAGCTTACACTCTACAGGAGAGAGAGGACCCCACTGACCATAAGAGCTTACACTTAACAGGAGAGAGAGGACCCCACTGATCATAAGAGCTTACACTCTACAGAAGAGAAAGGACCCCACTGACCATAAGAGCTTACACTCTATAGGAGAGGACCCAACTGACCGTAAGAGCTTACACTCTACAGGAGAGAGAGAGGACCACAATGACCATAAGAGCTTACACTCTACAGGAGAGAGAGGACCCCACTGACCATAAGAGCTTACACTCTACAGGAGAGAGAGAGGACCCCACTGACCATAAGAGCTTACACTCTACAGGAGAGAGAGAGGACCCCGCTGACCGTAAGAGCTTACACTCTACAGGAGAGAGAGAGGACCACAATGACCATAAGAGCTTACACTCTACAGGAGAGAGAGGACCCCACTGACCATAAGAGCTTACACTCTACAGGAGAGAGAGGACCCCACTGACCATAAGAGCTTACACTCTACAGGAGAGAGAGAGGACCCCACTGACCATAAGAACTTACACTCTACAGGAGAGAGAGGACCCCACTGACCATAAGAGCTTACACTCTACAGGATAGAGAGGACCCCACTGACCATAAGAGCTTACACTCTACAGGAGAGAGAGGACCCCACTGACCATAAGAGCTTACACTCTACAGGAGAGAGAGGACCCCACTGACCATAAGAGCTTAAACTCTACAGGAGAGAGAGGACCCCACTGACCATAAGAGCTTACACTCTACAGGAGAGAGAGGAACCCACTGACCATAAGAGCTTACACTCTACAGGAGAGAGGGAGGACCCCACTGACCATAAGACCTTACACTCTACCGGAGAGAGAGCACCTAACTGACCATAAAAGCTTACACTCTACAGGAGAGAGAGGACCTCACTGACCATAAGAGCTTACACTCTACAGGAGAGAGAGGACCCCACTGACCATAAGAGGTTACACTCTACAGGAGAGAGAGGACCCCACTGACCATAAGAGGTTACACTCTACAGGAGAGAGAGGACCCCACTGACCATAAGAGCTTACACTCTACAGGAGAGAGAGGACCCCGCTGACCATAAGAGCTTACACTCTACAGGAGAGAGAGGACCCCACTGACCATAAGAGCTTACAATCTACAGGAGAGAGAGGACCTCACTGACCATAAGAGCTTACACTCTACAGGAGAGAGAGGACACCACTGACCATAAGAGCTTACACTCTACAGGAGAGAGAGGACCCCACTGACCATAAGAGCTTACACTCTACAGGAGAGAGAGGACCCCACTGACCATAAGAGCTTACACTCTACAGGAGAGAGAGGACCCCACTGACCATAAGAGCTTACACTCTACAGGAGAGAGAGAGGACCCCACTGACCATAAGAGCTTACACTCTACAGGAGAGAGAGGACCCCACTGACCATAAGAGATTACACTCTACAGGAGAGAGAGGACCCCACTGACCATAAGAGCTTACACTCTACAGGAGAGAGAGAGGACCCCACTGACCATAAGAGCTTACATTCTACAGGAGAGAGAGAGGACCCCACTGACCATAAGAGCTTACACTCTACAGGAGAGAGAGATGACCCCACTGACCATAAGAGTTTACACTCTACAGGAGAGAGAGGACCCCACTGACCATAAGAGCTTACACTCTACAGGAGAAAGGACCCCACTGACCATAAGAGCTTACACTCTACAGGAGAGAGAGGACCTCACTGACCATAAGAGCTTATACTCTACAAGAGAGAGAGGACCCCGCTGACCATAAGAGCTTACACTCTACAAGAGAGAGAGGACCCCACTGATCATAAGAGCTTACACTCTACAGGAGAGAGAGGACCCCCCTGATCATAAGAGCTTACACTCTACAGGAGAGAGAAGATCCCTCTGACCATAAGAGCTTCCACTCTACAGGAGAGAGAGAGGATCCCTCTGACCATAAGAGCTTCCACTCTACAGGAGAGAGAGAGGACCCCACTGACCATAAGAGCTTACACTCTACAGGAGAGAGAGGACCCCCCTGATCATAAGAGCTTACACTCTACAGGAGAGCGAGGACCCCACTGACCATAAGAGCTTACACTCTACCGGAGAGAGAGGATCCCTCTGACCATAAGAGCTTCCACTCTACAGGAGAGAGAGAGGACCCCACTGACCATAAGAGCTTACACTCTACAGGAGAGAGAGGACCCCACTGACCATAAGAGCTTACACTCTACAGGAGAGAGAGAGGACCCCACTGACCATAAGAGCTTACACTCTACAGGAGAGAGAGGACCCCCCTGATCATAAGAGCTTACACTCTACAGGAGAGAGAGGATCCCTCTGACCATAAGAGCTTCCACTCTACAGGAGAGAGAGGACCCCACTAACCATAAGAGCTTACACTCTACAGGAGAGAGAGGACCCCACTGACCATAAGAGCTTACACTCTACAGGAGAGAGAGGACCCCACTGACCATAAGAGCTTACACTCTACAGGAGAAAGGACCCCACTGACCATAAGAGCTTACACTCTACAGGAGAGAGAGGACCTCACTGACCATAAGAGCTTACACTCTACAGGAGAGAGAGGACCCCGCTGATCATAAGAGCTTACACTCTACAGGAGAGAGAGGACCCCACTGATCATAAGAGCTTACACTCTACAGGAGAGAGAGGACCCCACTGATCATAAGAGCTTACACTCTACAGGAGAGAGAGGATCCCTCTGACCATAAGAGCTTCCACTCTACAGGAGAGAGAGAGGATCCCACTGACTATAAGAGCTTACACTCTACAGGAGAGAGAGGACCCCACTGACCATAAGAGCTTACACTCTACAGGAGAGACAGAGGACCCCACTGACCATAAGAGCTTACACTCTACAGGAGAGACAGAGGACCCCACTGACCATAAGAGCTTACACTCTACAGGAGAGAGAGGACCCCACTGACCATAAGAGCTTACACTCTACAGGAGAGAGAGGACCCCACTGACCATAAGAGCTTACACTCTACAGGAGAGACAGAGGACCCCACTGACCATAAGAGCTTACACTCTACAGGAGAGACAGAGGACCCCACTGACCATAAGAGCTTACACTCTACAGGAGAGAGAGGACCCCACTGACCATAAGAGCTTCCACTCTACAGGAGAGAGAGAGGACCCCACTGACCATAAGAGCTTACACTCTACAGGAGAGAGAGGACCACACTGACCATAAGAGCTTACACTTTACAGGAGAGAGAGGACCCCACTGACAATAAGAGTTTACACTCTTCAGCAGAGGACCCCACTGACCAAAAGAGCTTACACTCTACAGGAGAGAGAGGACCCCACTGACCATAAGAGCTTACAGTCTACAGGAGAGAGAGGACCTCACTGATCATAAGAGCTTACATTCTACAGGAGAGAGAGGACCCCACTGATCATAAGAGCTTACACTCTACGGAAGAGAGAGGACCTCACTGACCATAAGAGCTTACACTCTACAGGAGAGAGAGGACCCCACTGACCATAAGAGCTTACAATCTACAGAAGAGAGAGGACCCCACTGATCATAAGAGCTTACACTCTACAGGAGAGAGAGGACCACACTGACTATAAGAGCTTACACTCTACAGGAGAAAGAGGACCCCACTGACCATAAGAGCTTACACTCTACAGGAAAGAGAGAGGACCCCACTGATCATAAGAGCTTACACTCTACAGGAGAGAGAGGACCCCACTGACAATAAGAGCTTACACTCTACAGGAGAGAGAGGACCCCGCTGACCATAAGAGATTACATTCTACAGGAGAGAGAGGACCCCACTGACCATAAGAGCTTACACTCTACAGGATAGAGAGAGGACCCCACTGACCATAAGAGCTTACACTCTACAGTAGAGAGAGAGGACCCCACTGACCATAAGAGCTTACATTCTACAGGAGAGAGAGGACCCCACTGACCATAAGAGCTTACACATTTCACAGGATAGAGAGAGGACCCCACTGACCATAAGAGCTTACACTCTACAGTAGAGAGAGAGGACCCCACTGATCATAAGAGCTTACACTCTACAGGAGAGAGAGGATCCCTCTGACCATAAGAGCTTACACTCTACAGGGGAGAGAGGACCCCACTGACCATAAGAGCTTACACTTTACAGGAGAGAGATGACCCCACTGACCATAAGAGCTTATACTCTACAGGATAGAGAGAGGACCCCACTGACCATAAGAGCTTACACTCTACAGTAGAGAGAGAGGACCCCACTGACCATAAGAGCTTACACTCTACAGGAGAGAGAGGACCGCACTGATCATAAGAGCTTACACTCTACAGGAGAGAGAGGATCCCTCTGACCATAAGAGCATACACTCTACAGGAGAGAGAGGACCCCACTGACCATAAGAGCTTACACTCTACAGGAGAGAGAGGACCCCGCTGATTATAAGAGCTTACACTCTACAGGAGAGAGAGGACCCCACTGACCATAAGAGCTTACACTCTACAGGAGAGGGAGAGGACCCCACTGACCATAAGAGCTTACACTCTACAGGAGAGAGAAGACCCCACTGACCATAAGATCTTACACTCTACAGGAGAGAGAGGACCCCACTGACCATAAGAGCTTACACTCTACAGGAGAGAGAAGACCCCACTGACCATAAGATCTTACACTCTACAGGAGAGAGAGGACCCCACTGACCACAAGAGATTACACTCTACAGGGGAGAGAGGACCCCACTGACCATAAGAGCTTACACTCTACAGGAGGGAGAGGACCCCACTGACCATAAATGCTTACACTCTACAGGAGAGAGGATCCCACTGACTATAAGAGCTTACACTCTACAGGAGAGAGAGGACCCCACTGACCATAAGAGCTTACACTCTACAGGAGAGAGAGGACCCCACTGACCATAAGAGCTTACACTCTACAGGAGAGAGAGGACCCCACTGACCATAAGAGATTACACTCTACAGGGGAGAGAGGACCCCGCTGACCATAAGAGCTTACACTCTACAGGAGAGAGAGGACCCCACTGACCATAAGAGATTACACTCTACAGGAGAGAGAGGACCCCACTGACCATAAGAGCTTACACTCTACAGGAGAGAGAGGACCCTGCTGACCATAAGAGCTTACACTCTACAGGAGAGAGAGGACCCAACTGACAATAAGAGCTTACACTCTACAGGAGAGAGAAGAGCCCACTGACCATAAGAGCAAACACTCTACATGAGAGAGAGGACCCCACTGACCATAAGAGCTTACACTCCACAGGAGAGAGAGGACCCCACTGACCATAAGAGCTTGCACTCTACAGGAGGGAGAGGACCCCACTGACCATAAGAGCTTACACTCTACAGGTGAGAGAGGACCCCACTGATCATAAGAGCTTACACTCTACAGGAGAGAGAGGACCCCGCTGACCATAAGAGCTTACACTCTACAGGAGAGAGAGGACCCCGCTGACCATAAGAGCTTACACTCTACAGGAGAGAGAGGACCCCAATGACCATAAGAGCTTACACTCTACAGGAGAGAGAGGACCCCACTGACCATAAGAGCTTACACTCTACAGGAGAGAGAGGACCCAACTGATCATAAGAGCTTACACTCCACAGGAGAGAGAGGACCCCACTGACCATAAGAGCTTACACTCTACAGGAGAGAGAGGACCCCGCTGACCATAAGAGCTTACACTCTACAGGAGAGAGAGGACCCCACTGACCATAAGAGCTTACACTCTACAGGAGAAAGAGGACCCCACTGACCATAAGAGCTTACACTCTACAGAAGAGAGAGGACCCCACTGACCATAAGAGCTTACACTCTACAGGAGAGAGAGGACCCCACTGACCATAAGAGCTTACACTCTACAGGAGAGAGAGGACCCCACTGACCATAAGAGCTTACACTCTACAGGAGAAAGAGGACCCCACTGACCATAAGAGCTTACACTCTACAGAAGAGAAAGGACCCCGCTGACCATAAGAGCTTACACTCTACAGGAGAGAGAGGACCCCACTGACCATAAGAGCTTACACTCTACAGGAGAGAGAGGACCCCACTGACAATAAGAGCTTACACTCTACAGGAGAGGACCCCACTGACCAAAAGAGCTTACACTCTACAGGAGAGAGAGGACCCCACTGACCATAAGAGCTTACACTCTACAGGAGAGAGAGGACCCAACTGATCATAAGAGCTTACACTCCACAGGAGAGAGAGGACCCCACTGACCATAAGAGCTTACACTCTACAGGAGAGAGAGGACCCCGCTGACCATAAGAGCTTACACTCTACAGGAGAGAGAGGACCCCACTGACCATAAGAGCTTACACTCTACAGGAGAAAGAGGACCCCACTGACCATAAGAGCTTACACTCTACAGAAGAGAGAGGACCCCACTGACCATAAGAGCTTACACTCTACAAGAGAGAGAGGACCCCACTGACCATAAGAGCTTACACTCTACAGGAGAGAGAGGACCCCACTGACCATAAGAGCTTACACTCTACAGGAGAAAGAGGACCCCACTGACCATAAGAGCTTACACTCTACAGAAGAGAAAGGACCCCGCTGACCATAAGAGCTTACACTCTACAGGAGAGAAAGGACCCCACTGACCATAAGAGCTTACACTCTACAGGAGAGAGAGGTCCCCACTGACCATAAGAGCTTACACTCTACAGGAGCGAGAGGACCCCACTGACCATAAGGGCTTACACTCTACAGGAGAGACAGGACCCCACTGACCATAAGAGCTTACACTCTACAGGAGAGAGAGGACCCCACTGATCATAAGAGCTTACACTCTACAGGAGAGAGGACCCCACTGACCATAAGAGCTTAGAATCTACAGGAGAGAGAGGACCCCACTGACCCTAAGAGCTTACACTCTACAGGAGAGAGAGGACCCCACTGACCATAAGAGCTTACACTCTACAGGAGAGAGAGGACCCCACTGACAATAAGAGCTTACACTCTACAGGAGAGGACCCCACTGACCAAAAGAGCTTACACTCTACAGGAGAGAGAGGACCACACAGACCATAAGAGCTTACACTCTACAGGAGAGGACCCCACTGACCATAAAAGCTTACACTGTACAGGAGAGAGAGAGGACCCCACTGACCATAAGAGCTTACACTCTACAGGAGAGAGAGGACCCCACTGACCATAAGAGCTTACACTCTACAGGAGAGGACCCCACTGACCATAAGAGCTTACACTCTACAGGAGAGAGAGAGGACCCCACTGACCATTAGAGCTTACACTCTACAGGAGAGAGAGGACCCCACTAACCATAAGAGCTTACACTCTACAGGAGAGAGAGGATCCCACTGACCATAAGAGCTTACACTCTACAGGAGAGGACCCCACTGACCATAAGAGCTTACACTGTACAGGAGATAGAGAGGACCCCACTGACCATAAGAGCTTACACTCTACAGGAGAGAGAGAGGACCCCACTGACCATAAGAGCTTACACCCTACAGGAGAGAGAAGAGCCCACTGACCATAAGAGCTTACACTCTACAGGAGAGAGAGGACCCCACTGACCATAAGAGCTTACACTCTACAGGAGAGAGAGGACCCCACTGACCATAAGAGCTTACACTCTACAGAAGAGAGAGAGGACCCCACTGACCATAAGAGCTTACACTCTACAAGAGAGAGAGGACCCCACTGACCATAAGAGCTTACACTCTACAGGAGAGAGAGGACCCCACTGACCATAAGAGCTTACACTCTACAGGAGAAAGAGGACCCCACTGACCATAAGAGCTTACACTCTACAGAAGAGAAAGGACCCCGCTGACCATAAGAGCTTACACTCTACAGGAGAGAAAGGACCCCACTGACCATAAGAGCTTACACTCTACAGGAGAGAGAGGTCCCCACTGACCATAAGAGCTTACACTCTACAGGAGCGAGAGGACCCCACTGACCATAAGGGCTTACACTCTACAGGAGAGACAGGACCCCACTGACCATAAGAGCTTACACTCTACAGGAGAGAGAGGACCCCACTGATCATAAGAGCTTACACTCTACAGGAGAGAGGACCCCACTGACCATAAGAGCTTAGAATCTACAGGAGAGAGAGGACCCCACTGACCCTAAGAGCTTACACTCTACAGGAGAGAGAGGACCCCACTGACCATAAGAGCTTACACTCTACAGGAGAGAGAGGACCCCACTGACAATAAGAGCTTACACTCTACAGGAGAGGACCCCACTGACCAAAAGAGCTTACACTCTACAGGAGAGAGAGGACCACACAGACCATAAGAGCTTACACTCTACAGGAGAGGACCCCACTGACCATAAAAGCTTACACTGTACAGGAGAGAGAGAGGACCCCACTGACCATAAGAGCTTACACTCTACAGGAGAGAGAGGACCCCACTGACCATAAGAGCTTACACTCTACAGGAGAGGACCCCACTGACCATAAGAGCTTACACTCTACAGGAGAGAGAGAGGACCCCACTGACCATTAGAGCTTACACTCTACAGGAGAGAGAGGACCCCACTAACCATAAGAGCTTACACTCTACAGGAGAGAGAGGATCCCACTGACCATAAGAGCTTACACTCTACAGGAGAGGACCCCACTGACCATAAGAGCTTACACTGTACAGGAGATAGAGAGGACCCCACTGACCATAAGAGCTTACACTCTACAGGAGAGAGAGAGGACCCCACTGACCATAAGAGCTTACACCCTACAGGAGAGAGAAGAGCCCACTGACCATAAGAGCTTACACTCTACAGGAGAGAGAGGACCCCACTGACCATAAGAGCTTACACTCTACAGGAGAGAGAGGACCCCACTGACCATAAGAGCTTACACTCTACAGAAGAGAGAGAGGACCCCACTGACCATAAGAGCTTACACTCTACAGAAGAGAGAGAGGACCCCACTGATCATAAGAGCTTACACTCTACAGCAGAAAGAGGACCCCACTGACCATAAGAGCTTACACTCTACAGAAGAAAGAGGACCCCACTGACCATAAGAGCTTACACTCTACAGAAGAAAGAGGACCCCTCTGACCATAAGAGCTTACACTCTACAGGAGACAGAAACTTACACTGTGCTTTATAGCGCATTATGGGGCGACAATGCGAAATGAAAATAGCCTCACTCTGATGCTTCTGTAATGTGATAAATGCTGCCAGGCAATTTTTTTTTTGTAAATTGAGATAAAAAAAATTAAATCTCAACTCACATGACAAATCGAATTTCAGGAAATTTGACTCAAACTTAATCCTCTGCAGATCAATAAACTCATTCCTTGTTAAAAGTTTTTGAAAATAATAGATATACTTTAAATACAGATAGAAAAGGACAAAAATATAAAGAAAAGTAAATAAGGCAGCACACTGCAGCGCTAGAACATACAAACTTGAAAAACGAAATTTGAACAGCATTACTGCACTAGAAATATGAAAAATGAGATGGTTTAGCGCATAAAAATGGCTAATTTTATGTGTACCTGGTAGCCCCTTTACGGCATCTCTCTTATACCAGGTCCTACACTTGCCTTACCTCGCTGAGAATAAACGTCTCCATCTGAATGGGTGCATGTGAAACCTCTTCCTAGACTAAAATTCTCTCTCTCTGTGGAGGGGTATTGGACCTGCTGTAATTAAAACACCTGTGGCTAGGAGGAGGAGTGCACGATCAGAAGGCAAGAGAATACATTTCAAAAACCTTGCGAGGTAAGGCAAGTGTAGGACCTGGTATAAGAGAGATGCCGTAAAGGGGCTACCAGGTACACATAAAATTGGCCATTTTTATGCGCTAAACGCTCTCATTTTTCATATTTCTAGTGCAGTAATGCAGTTCAAATTTCGTTTTTCAAGTTTGTATGTTCTAGCGCTGCAGTGTGCTGCCTTATTTACTTAACTATATACGAGTTGGCGACTCTAGGTTCAGCACCTGTTCACACTGAGTCTATGTTTGGATGTGCCGGACAGGTTTTTGAAATGTATTCTCTAGCCTTCTGATCGTGCACTCCGCCTCCTAGCCACAGGTGTTTTAATTACAGCAGGTCCAATACCCCTCCACAGAGAGAGAGAATTTTAGTCTAGGAAGAGGTTTCACATGTACCCATTCAGATGGAGACGTTTATTCTCAGCGAGGTAAGGCAAGTGTAGGACCTGGTATAAGAGAGATGCCGTAAAGGGGCTACCAGATACACATAAAATTGGCCATTTGTATGCGCTAAAAGCTCTCATTTTTCATATTTCTAGTGCAGTAATGCAGTTCAAATTTCGTTTTTCAAGTTTGTATGTTCTAGCGCTGCAGTGTGCTGCCTTATTTACTTAACTATATACGAGTTGGCGACTGTAGGTTCAGCACCTGTTCACACTGAGTCTATGTTTGGATGTGCCGGTCAGGTTTTTGAAATGTATTCTCTAGCCTTCTGATCGTGCACTCCACCTCCTAGCCACAGGTGTTTTAATTACAGCAGGTCCAATACCCCTCCACACAGAGAGAGAGAATTTTAGTCTAAGAAGAGGTTTCACATGTACCCATTCAGATGGAGACGTTTATTCTCAGCGAGGTAAGGCAAGTGTAGGACCTGGTATAAGAGAGATGCCGTAAAGGGGCTACCAGGTACACATAAAATTGGCCATTTTTATGCGCTAAAAGCTCTCATTTTTCATATTTCTAGTGCAGTAATGCAGTTCAAATTTTGTTTTTCAAGTATGTATGTTCTAGCGCTGCAGTGTGCTGCCTTATTTACTTAACTATATACGAGTTGGCGACTCTAGGTTCAGCACCTGTTCACACTTAGTCTATGTTTGGATGTGCCGGTCAGGTTTTTGAAAAATATAAAGAAGACATAATCGAGAAGAAGTTAAAAAGAAGAGAATTAGAAGATGATGAAGAAGTGATGGCAAAGGAAAAAATGAAGCCAAAAATGATGAAAAGAAGATAAGACGGGAGGAAAAAGAAGATGAAAAGAAGGTAAAGAGAAAAAATAAAAATGGTCAAGATGAAAAGAAGATGAGAAAGTAAGATAATGAAAAGAAAATGATGAAAGGAAATCAAAAATTAAAAGATTAGAGCAAGAAGAAGAAGAAGCTAAGAAGGGGAAGGTGAAAACGATAAAAGAAAAATTTGCAAAAAGAAGCCAAGGTTTAGAAGAAGATAATAAGAAGTCAAAGGCAAAGACTAAGACATTGAAAACATAAGAAGATAAAAACATATAAATACAGAGAAGAAAAAGGAGATGATTCCGTAGAAGACTGTCGGGAGTTCCCATTGCTGGAGATGAATGGTTGATGTGACCTCTCTGTCTTCACATGGGATCCGTCCCTTTATCCATTGTAGATCAGAGATCCCGGTAATTAGCGGATAATCACTGACTGTGTTTCCAGACTCTTTGTTGGGGTTAATTTCCCTCGTTTGCTGCTGTAATTCCTAATGTGACTGATTATCCTAACTTTATTCATCCTGTAGATTGAAGTTGACTGTATCAATGTCGATTTAGCATATTTTTAGATGTGAAATACCTCGTCGCTTTAGCTGAGAAAGAGAAGGAAAAAAAAACACTGTTCATAAATCATTTTTCTTAAATATTCATTTCATTAAGCTCAAGGAGGGAAGACTGATTTGTAAAACAATTTCTGCTAATGAAATTATTTCACAAGCCTGATTTTCAAAGCTTACATGCTGATTCTTTTTTTAAAAATATGCTAATATAATTGACCTCTCCATCTTGGATGGAGAATTGCCGAATTATTTTTTTTAATCAGACTTGTTGACTTGAAAGAAGAATCTTATCGCGGAGTCCTTGGCACCTTCTTGTGACAACCAACAATGTAACAATATCCAAACAGCGCGGCATAGCGGAACATCAGGGTGGCGTTGCTTTTTTTTTTTAGAAAGAGACATAAAAAGGTCTGGTAGAAGTAATTTACCCCCGTGGTTTTGATTTATGGCTTATAATAAAGTGTAATATAATTTCCACACTGCGCTGTCAATTAATGGGAGAATAGGCAGAGATTTTGTGCATCTTTTTTTTTAAATAATTAGGAGAATATATTATTACTGGATGTTGATGATTTTTTTTAATGTTCTGAATATGTTTTAAAGCAAGAAAATCAATTAAGAAAATGTAGAGAGGAACGTAAGGGTAATTTAACGGGATTCTCTGTGATCTCTCTCTGCCGACGCGTCCATTATTGGCATGGCCAAGCATGCATGGATTGGATCTCACCGGACAAGAAGAATAAAGGAGAGATGTATGGAATTACATAGTTACATAGTTATTAAGGTTGAAGGAAGACTATAAGTCCATCTAGTCCAACCCATAGTCTAACCTAACACGCCCTAACATGTTGATCCAGAGGAAGGCAAAGAAAACCCATGTGGCAAAGAGTAAGTTCCACCTTGGGGAAAAAATTCCTTCCCGACTCCACATACGGCAATTGGAAGCATTGAATGCCAAATCTATCATTGAGAGAGAGTCAAGTCCCACCAAAAACACTAAATAGTAATCTGGTCCCACCAAGATTGGCGCGTTTCCCTGATGTTCCTCCTACACAGGGATCATACAAATCATTGGGCGTTCTGCAGGACAAGTCAGGTTCTCCAGAGTGACTGATCCTCTTAGGAAACGACCTCAATCCAGGAGGAAAAATAAAGTTTTTAGACGGAAGAATTCACCAACGGAAAATGGATTTCCAGAAGTGGATAATTTCTTTAAAGGGAAATGATCATTCACTGATCCCTACCCACCTGAATTCCCAACCATATAAAGATCCGTTTGGGTAGAGGAAAGGAAAATTAGGATAATTTTTTTTTTTAAAGTAAGATATTGAAAATTAGTTTAGTTTTACATTGGATAAGCAAAAGAAAAGTCTAGCTAATTGGGGAAAAAAATCATTTTTGGCAGAGGCCGGCTGGATCATGAATAAGTGATTGCAGCAAAGCAAACGACTGGCACAAAAAATGAATTCATTCACTACAGAAATATTTTATGCCAGTAAATTGCCATGTGAGCTCTTCTATTACTTAGTTTTTTTTTAAGGAATGTACTATGAAAAGTTTCATGGGCCGAGCCTGGAGCATTCGCAGAGTGTCAGCTTTAATACAGAGTGACCCAATTGCAAGGACATTTGTGGCCTAAAAATGTTATCAGGTCCATTATGTTCATAAACCTAAAAAGGTCTGTTTATTCTAAAAAGTAAAAACTCAAATTTATGAATAAATAAATATTACTAAAAAATATTTACATTTTTTATTGCTAGAAAAATGTCAATATTATGTTTATGGTTACGGTAATCCGCCTGAAAATGAATAAAAAAATCACAGAATTAAAATCCAAATCTCTTCCTTCCAAAAAAAAATAAAGTATTCAACAAAAAATATATATACAGTAATGTTCTTTGAAAAATAATATCTTATAAAATGATTTTTTTTTTACTCTTAAATTAGAAAACATAAAAACTTATGAACACAGCCATGAAGATCTTTAGAATCTGTTATAATAAAAGTAAAAAACAAACAAAAAAATACAAAAGTTAAAGACCAAATTCTTGTCTCGCCTCCGAGATAAATCAATAAGAATTATATAAAACATTATACAGTTTACACTCCAACATGATGGCAGTAAAATATACAAGTCATCCAGAAAAAAAGGCCATTATATGGCTGATAATGAAAAAAAAAAAGTTATGGCTCAAAAAAATGATGTGGCCTCAATTGCATATTTAAAGGGGTTTTCCAGACATATCACACTGATAACTGATAAACTATCCATGCGAAAAATGATCACTGACACCATGAATGACCAGTAGTTTTCAGCTGTGGTGGTGGCCGGATGGAAGCAGGAGATGTCGGCAGGTAACACAGCTGTACGCACTTTGTAGCGGCCGTTCCTGGGACCTGCAACATAAAGGGGTCATCCGGTCTTCTGTACAAGTCTGCAGTCACTCCAAGATGGTTTGTTGTGTGCAAATGCAACCAAATCTTTCTTTACATCTCAGTTTGTCAAAATGTTTGTAAGTTTTTGATGTCCTAAGGCTGGTTTCACACTTGCGTTTTAAAACGTATGTGTTTAAAAAAAACGCATGGTGAAAAAATGCATGTAAACGCGTGCAAACGCTGCATTTTTTAGACGCATGCGTTTTTGCATGTGGTGAAAAATACGTGGCGTTTTGACGCATTTACATGCGTTTTTTCATGCGTTTGCGTTTTTTAAATGCATGATGAGAAGTGTGTGACAGCTGCCAATCATCAAAATCAAGTAAAAAACCCACTATAAACAGAAATAGCTAGGGTTAGGGGTAGGGGTAGGGATCCTAACCCTAACCCTAACCCTAAAGGGATCCTAACCCTAACCCTACCCTAACCCTACCCCTAACCCTAACCCTAACCCTAGGGATCCTAACCCTACCCCTAACCCTAACCCTAGGGATCCTAACCCTAACCCTACCCCTAACCCTAACCCTGGGGATCCTAACCCCAACCCTAACCCTAGAAGAACCGTGACCTTAACATGCAGCGCTGTTATGGCTGGCAATCAGGCAACACAGCGTACAGTAATCAGCGCACATACAGAGATCTGGCAATAACCAAAAACAATAGGACGAGCTCTGAGACGTGGAATCTCTGTAGACTGCAGTACCTGATCTATCCTCACACAACTATAAGCAGCAGTGGATTGCGCCTATCACTACCTATGCAACTCGGCACTGCCTGAGGAGCTGACTAGCCTGAAGATAGAAATACAAGCCTGACTTACCTCAGAGAAATACCCCAAAGGAATAGGCAGCCCCCCACATATAATGACTGTTAGCAAGATGAAAAGACAAACGTAGGAATGAAATAGATTCAGCAAAGTGAGGCCCGATATTCTAGACAGAGCGAGGATAGCAAAGAGAACTATGCAGTCTACAAAAAACCCTAAAACGAAAACCACGCAAAGGGGCAAAAAGACCCACCGTGCCGAACTAACAGCACGGCGGTGCACGCCTTTGCTTCTCAGAGCTTCCAGCAAAAGATAATAGCAAGCTGGACAGAAAAAACAGAAAACAAACTAGAAGCACTTATCTAGCAGAGCAGCAGGCCCAAGGAAAGATGCAGTAGCTCAGATCCAACACTGGAACATTGACAAGGAGCAAGGAAGACAGATTCAGGTGGAGCTAAATAGCAAGGCAGCCAACGAGCTCACCAAAACACCTGAGGGAGGAAGCCCAGAGACTGCAATACCACTTGTGACCACAGAAGTGAACTCAGCCACAGAATTCACAACAGTACCCCCCCCTTGAGGAGGGGTCACCGAACCCTCACCAGAACCCCCAGGCCGACCAGGATGAGCCACATGAAAGGCACGAACAAGATCTGGGGCATGGACATCAGAGGCAAAAACCCAGGAATTATCTTCCTGAGCATAACCCTTCCATTTGACCAGATACTGGAGTTTCCGTCTAGAGACACGAGAATCCAAAATCTTCTCCACAATATACTCCAATTCCCCCTCCACCAAAACAGGGGCAGGAGGCTCCACAGATGGAACCATAGGTGCCACGTATCTCCTCAACAACGACCTATGGAATACATTATGTATGGAAAAGGAGTCTGGGAGGGTCAGACGAAAAGACACCGGATTGAGAATCTCAGAAATCCTATACGGACCAATAAAACGAGGTTTAACTTTAGGAGAGGAAACCTTCATAGGAATATGACGAGAAGATAACCAAACCAGATCCCCAACACGAAGTCGGGGTCCCACACGGCGTCTGCGATTAGCGAAAAGCTGAGCCTTCTCCTGGGACAAGGTCAAATTGTCCACTACCTGAGTCCAGATCTGCTGCAACCTGTTCACCACAGAATCCACACCAGGACAGTCCGAAGACTCAACCTGTCCTGAAGAGAAACGAGGATGGAACCCAGAATTGCAGAAAAATGGAGAGACCAAGGTAGCCGAGCTGGCCCGATTATTAAGGGCGAACTCAGCCAACGGCAAAAATGACACCCAATCATCCTGGTCAGCGGAAACAAAACATCTCAGATATGTTTCCAAGGTCTGATTGGTTCGTTCGGTCTGGCCATTAGTCTGAGGATGGAAAGCCGAGGAGAAAGATAGGTCAATGTCCATCCTACCACAAAAGGCTCGCCAGAACCTCGAGACAAACTGGGAACCTCTGTCAGAAACAATATTCTCAGGAATGCCATGTAAACGAACCACATGCTGGAAGAACAAAGGCACCAAATCAGAGGAGGAAGGCAATTTAACCAAGGGCACCAGATGGACCATTTTAGAAAAGCGATCACAGACCACCCAAATGACCGACATCTTTTGAGAAACGGGAAGGTCAGAAATGAAATCCATCGAAATATGTGTCCAAGGCCTCTTCGGGACCGGCAAGGGCAAAATCAACCCACTGGCACGTGAACAGCAGGGCTTAGCCCTAGCACAAATTCCACAGGACTGCACAAAAGCACGCACATCCCGTGACAGAGATGGCCACCAGAAGGATCTAGCAACCAACTCCCTGGTACCAAAGATTCCTGGATGACCGGCCAGCACCGAACAATGAAGTTCAGAGATAACTTTACTAGTCCACCTATCAGGGACGAACAGTTTCTCGGCCGGACAACGATCAGGTTTATTAGCCTGAAATTTCTGCAACACTCTCCGCAAATCAGGGGAGATGGCAGACACAATGACTCCTTCCTTGAGGATACTCGCCGGCTCAGATAACCCCGGAGAGTCGGGCACAAAACTCCTAGACAGAGCATCCGCCTTCACATTTTTAGAGCCCGGAAGGTATGAAATCACAAAATCAAAACGAGCAAAAAATAACGACCAACGGGCCTGTCTAGGATTCAAGCGCTTGGCAGACTCAAGATAAGTAAGGTTCTTATGATCAGTCAAAACCACCACGCGATGCTTAGCACCCTCAAGCCAATGACGCCACTCCTCGAATGCCCACTTCATGGCCAGCAACTCTCGGTTGCCCACATCATAATTACGCTCAGCAGCAGAAAATTTCCTGGAAAAGAAAGCACATGGTTTGAACACTGAGCAACCAGAACCTCTCTGTGACAAAACCGCCCCTGCACCAATCTCAGAAGCATCAACCTCGACCTGGAACGGAAGAGAAACATCAGGTTGACACAACACAGGGGCACAGCAAAAACGACGCTTCAACTCCTGAAAAGCTTCCACGGCAGCAGAAGACCAATTAACCAAATCAGCACCCTTCTTGGTCAAATCGGTCAATGGTCTGGCAATGCTAGAAAAATTACAGATGAAGCGACGTTAAAAATTAGCAAAGCCCAGGAATTTCTGCAGACTTTTTAGAGATGTCGGCTGAGTCCAATCCTGGATGGCCTGAACCTTAACCGGATCCATTTCGATAGTAGAAGGGGAAAAGATGAACCCCAAAAATGAAACTTTCTGCACACCGAAGAGACACTTTGATCCCTTCACGAACAAGGAATTAGCACGCAGTACCTGGAAAACCATTCTGACTTGCTTCACATGAGACTCCCAATCATCTGAGAAGATCAAAATGTCATCCAAGTAAACAATCAAGAATTTATCCAGATACTCACGGAAAATGTCATGCATAAAAGACTGAAAAACAGATGGAGCATTGGCAAGTCCGAACGGCATCACCAGATACTCAAAATGACCCTCGGGCGTATTAAATGCCGTTTTCCATTCATCTCCCTGCCTGATTCTCACCAGATTATACGCACCACGAAGATCAATCTTAGTAAACCAACTAGCCCCCTTAATCCGAGAAAACAAGTCAGAAATCAATGGCAAGGGATACTGAAACTTAACAGTGATCTTATTAGGAAGGCGGTAATCAATACACGGTCTTAGCGAACCATCCTTCTTGGCTACAAAAAAAAACCCTGCTCCCAATGGTGACGACGATGGGCGAATATGTCCCTTCTCCAGGGACTCCTTCACATAACTGCGCATAGCGGTGTGTTCAGGTACGGACAAATTAAATAAACGACCCTTAGGGAATTTACTACCAGGAATCAAATCGATAGCACAATCACAATTCCTATGCGGAGGTAGGGCATCAGACTTGGACTCTTCAAATACATCCTGAAAGTCCGACAAGAACTCTGGGATGTCAGAAGGAATGGATGACGAAATCGACAAAAATGGAACATCACCATGTACTCCCTGACAACCCCAGCTGGTTACCGACATAGAGTTCCAATCCAATACTGGATTATGGGTTTGTAGCCATGGCAACCCCAACATGACCACATCATGCAAATTATGCAGTACCAGAAAGCGAATAACTTCCTGATGTGCAGGAGCCATGCACATGGTCAGCTGGGCCCAGTACTGAGGCTTATTCTTGGCCAAAGGTGTAGCATCAATACCTCTCAACGGAATAGGACACCGCAAAGGCTCCAAGAAAAATCCACAACGTTTAGCATAATCCAAATCCATCAGATTCAGGGCAGCGCCTGAATCCACAAACGCCATGACAGAATACGATGACAAAGAGCACATTAAGGTAATGGACAAAAGGAATTTGGACTGTACAGTACCAATAACGGCAGAGCTATTGAACCGCCTAGTGCGTTTAGGACAATTAGAAATAGCATGAGTAGAATCACCACAATAGAAACACAGTCTGTTCAGACGTCTGTGTTCTTGCCGTTCTACTTTAGTCATAGTCCTGTCGCACTGCATAGGCTCAGGTTTACTCTTAGACAATACCGCCAGATGGTGCACAGATTTACGCTCGCGCAAGCGACGACCGATCTGAATGGCCAAGGACATAGACTCATTCAAACCAGCAGGCATAGGAAATCCCACCATTACATCCTTAAGAGCTTCAGAGAGACCCTTTCTGAACAAAGCCGCTAGTGCAGATTCATTCCACAGAGTGAGTACTGACCACTTCCTAAATTTCTGACAATATACTTCTACATCATCCTGACCCTGGCATAAAGCCAGCAGATTTTTCTCAGCCTGATCCACTGAATTAGGCTCATCGTAAAGCAATCCCAGCGCCTGGAAAAATGCATCAACATTACTCAATGCAGAATCTCCTGGTGCAAGAGAAAACGCCCAGTCCTGTGGGTCGCCGCGCAAAAAAGAAATAATAATCAAAACCTGTTGAATAGGATTACCAGAAGAATGAGGTTTCAAGGCCAAAAATAGCTTACAATTATTTCTGAAGCTCAGGAACTTAGTTCTGTCACCAAAAAACAAATCAGGAATCGGAATTCTTGGTTCTAGCATCGATTTCTGATCAATAGTATCTTGAATCTTTTGTACATTTACAACGAGATTATCCATTGAGGAGCACAGAGCCTGAATATCCATGTCCACAGCTGTGTCCTGAAGCACTCTAATGTCTAGGGGAAAAAAAAGACTGAAGACAGAGCTAAGAAAAAAAAATGATGTCAGGATTTCTTTTTTCCCTCTATTGGGAATCATTGGTGTGGCTCCTTGTACTGTTATGGCTGGCAATCAGGCAACACAGCATGCAGTAATCAGCGCACATACAGAGATCTGGCAATAACCAAAAACAATAGGACGAGCTCTGAGACGTGGAATCTCTGTAGACTGCAGTACCTGATCTATCCTCACACAACTATAAGCAGCAGTGGATTGCGCCTATCACTACCTATGCAACTCGGCACTGCCTGAGGAGCTGACTAGCCTGAAGATAGAAATACAAGCCTGACTTACCTCAGAGAAATACCCCAAAGGAATAGGCAGCCTCCCACATATAATGACTGTTAGCAAGATGAAAAGACAAACGTAGGAATGAAATAGATTCAGCAAAGTGAGGCCCGATATTCTAGACAGAGCGAGGATAGCAAAGAGAACTATGCAGTCTACAAAAAACCCTAAAACAAAAACCACGCAAAGGGGCAAAAAGACCCACCGTGCCGAACTAACAGCACGGCGGTGCACCCCTTTGCTTCTCAGAGCTTCCAGCAAAAGATAATAGCAAGCTGGACAGAAAAAACAGAAAACAAACTAGAAGCACTTATCTAGCAGAGCAGCAGGCCCAAGGAAAGATGCAGTAGCTCAGATCCAACACTGGAACATTGACAAGGAGCAAGGAAGACAGACTCAGGTGGAGCTAAATAGCAAGGCAGCCAACGAGCTCACCAAAACACCTGAGGGAGGAAGCCTAGAGACTGCAATACCACTTGTGACCACAGGAGTGAACTCAGCCACAGAATTCACAACACAGCGCGTCATACAAGACACCCCATCATTTACTGATGAGCTTTTATTTTCACTAGATTAATGTTGAAATAATCACAAAGTGAAATGTAAAAACATGCATGGACTCCATGGTGACGTCTGTACATAAAGATGTGTGTGCACCGCACCTATGCATAGAAAATGCTAATTAAAAAAAGGCAATTATCCTATAAGTCCATTAGTGAATTATGGCAATTTACAAGTTGTCAGGATCAGATCACATCTGGAAAGGTAATTTGTGTTGTCACAAGTTATCACCTACTCACATGATAAGTCATAACTTCTTGATTGTTGGGGGTCCGATCGATGCAATGCCACCGTTCTTGGGTAGAGGGTCTGAAAAGTCTGTACTTGGTTATCTCCTGCATTCCCAACACTCTATTCAATGGAATACATTGATGACCTGTTCTCGGGATGAGTGGTGGTCCCAGCTGTTGGTCCCCTGGTGATCAGAAAGTTGACGCCTATTATGAGAATAGGTGATACCTTCCGTTGTCGACAATTATCTTTTCCGAGTATCTTTACGATTTCATGAATTTTACTCCGTACTATCAATGTTCTCATTAAGTAACTATTTCATGTAACGGGATTCATAGACACACGTTACATAAATCGCAGCATTTACTTTGTCATATTGTAAGCAGTATGAAAACAGAAATCATCGGGATCATCCAACTGATGTTTTGTTCTGTAATTCTGTGTCAGAGAAGGCAGCTGTTGTGAAGAAATAATGAAAAACCCAGCGTGCTATGGTCTCCTGTATGCGATAAGACAAGCCAGTGTCTTGATCTACTGGTTTTACAAAAAAAGTCAATGGAATTCTCGAAGAAAGACTGGCAGAAAGAAGAAAAACAACAGTATTGTCTCATCCCATTTTCCAATTACTTTAATCCCTTTACAACCTTGGGATTTTCCATTTTTGCGTTTTTGTTTTTTGCCCCCCTTCTTCACAATGCTATATTTTTATTTATTTTTCCATCAATATGGCTGTGTGAGGGCTTCTTTTGTGGGGGGATGATTTGTACTTTTGAAAGGCACCATCGATTTTACCATTTTGTGTACTGGAACATGGGAAATAAATTCCAAGTGCAGTGAAATTGCAAAAAAAAAAAAGTGCAATTCCACAATTGTTTTTGTTTTGTTTTTTTGTGTGTTTTTTTTACCATGTACACTAAATGCTAAAACTGCCCTGCCATTATGATTCTCCAGGTCATTATGGCTTTGCAGATACCAACCATGTATAGGTTGTTTTATTTATAGGGAACCTGTCAGGTCCCTCATACCCTCCAACCCGGCACCATTCACTTATATATCAGCAAATTCCCTGCCTAAACAGTCCTGTAATGTTTTTAGGTAAAAATTAGGTTGCGAAAAGCATTTATATTGCTATGCTAATTAAGGCTTTGACTGGTTGATGGGGTGTTAGTTTCCCCTGACTAGTCAGCCCTCTTTCCATGTTATCATGCCCCTGTGGGCATGATAACATAATTTGCAGGAGCAGCATCATCGCCAGCCCTTGCAAATCTCGTGCATGTGTGCCACACATTTCAGCAACATCAATACATCTCTGAAGCTAGGTGTATGCTTCCTAGCTTCAAAAGTGCACTGCACATGGCCGGATGTTCAGAAGATGGCTTCCAGTCATGCACAGTGTGCCTCTGAAGCAGGAGAACCGTAGACCCAGCTTCAGAGACGCACTGCGCATGACCGGTAGTTTAGAAGATGGCTTCTAGTCGTGCACAGTGTGCCTCTGAAGCCGGAGAACAATACACTCAGATTCTGAGGAGCACTGTACATGGCCAGACGTTCAGAAGATGGCTTCTAGTCATGCACAGTGTGCCTCTGATGCTGGAGAACCGTACACCCAGCTTCAGAGACGCAGTGCACATGACCAGAAGTTCAGAAGATGGCTTCTAGTCGTGCACAGTGTGCCTCTGAAGCCGGAGAACAATACACTCAGATTCTGAGGAGCACTGTACATGGCCAGACGTTCAGAAGATGGCTTCCAGTCATACACAGTGTGCCTCTGAAGCAGGAGAACCATAGACCCAGCTTCTGAGGAGCACTGCGCATGGCTAGAAGTTCAGAAGATGGCTTCTAGTCGTGCACAGTGTGCCTCTGAAGCCAGAGAAGCGTACACCCAGCTTCAGAGACGCACTGCACATGACCGGAAGTTCAGAAGATGGCTTCTAGTCGTGCACAGTGTGCCTCTGAAGCCGGAGAACAATACACTCAGATTCTGAGGAGCACTGTACATGGCCAGACGTTCAGAAGATGGCTTCCAGTCATACACAGTGTGCCTCTGAAGCAGGAGAACCGTAGACCCAGCTTCTGAGGAGCACTGCGCATGGCTAGAAGTTCAGAAGATGGCTTCTAGTCGTGCACAGTGTGCCTCTGAAGCCAGAGAAGAGTACACCCAGCTTCAGAGACGCACTGCACATGACCGGAAGTTCAGAAGATGGCTTCTAGTCGTGCACAGTGTGCCTCTGAAGCCGGAGAAGCGTACACCCAGCTTCAGAGACGCACTGCACATGACCGGAAGTTCAGAAGATGGCTTCTAGTCGTGCACAGTGTGCCTCTGAAGCTGGAGAATCCTACACCCAGCTTCTGAGACATACTGGAAGTGCGGAAGATGGCTTCTAGTCATGCACAGTGTGCCTCTGAAGCCGGAGAACCGTACAGCCAGCTTCTGAGGAGCACTGCACAAGGCTGGAAGTTCAGAAGATGGCTGAAAAACTTTGGTCAATATAAGTTTGCAGTGAATGTTATCTAATTTTTCACTTGCTTTCTACAAGCAAAATTAAGGACATTTCTAATTAATCATCATTAAAAAGCTCCGCAAATTTTGTTTCGGCTGGGTGTGTAGCCTACCTAACCCACTGCAAAAATCAATCACAAATATATCAAACCTCTGCTCTTGATACGGACAACTTTGGTTGCAGACAGATGGCCATATAACACGATCACATCACAATGCTTGGCCCGGCTAGTGGCTTTCCTGACTCAACCAAAATGGCATGTATTTCTATGCAGCTGTCATGCTTGAGTCAGGAGAGCCACCAGCCAGACTTAGCATTGCGATGCGATCGTCGTCCCTGTTATATGGAGGTCTGGTTGCGCCCTTAGTGAGAATATAAGGCACAAAGCAGATCAGGGTGGAGAGTGGGGAAAGGATCCATGCTTTCTGGGAATGCAGAGAAAACAAGCAGGAGCCCAAGTATGGAGTGGAGTGTTAGGCTGCTTTCAAACATCAGGTTTTTTGTTTCAGGCTAAATCCGGCTCTCGGGAAAAAAAAACGGAACCGGAAAAAATAAAAACCGGATCCGGTTTTTCCCCCATTGACTTGTATTAGCGCCGGATTGCGCCGGATGGCCCAGCATTCCTTCCGGCGTACACTCGATTCCGGCATCTGGAAAAAACGTTTACTGTAACGTTTTTTGTCTTTGGCGAAAAAGCCTGAAGCGCCGGATCCGGAGCTTCCGGCTGTTTGCTAGAATGAAAGCCTATGGGATGCAGGAAATGGGGGATCCGGCGGCCTGATCAATTTTTTTAAACTGAGCATGCTCCAATTTTTTTTTTAACCAAAAATCTAGATAGGCTAGCCGGATCCGTAAAAAAAACGGATCCGTCGCATCAGTTTTTCACAATCTGCGCCGAATCCAGTTTTTCCAACATTCGCCGGATTTAGCCTGAAACCAAAAACCTGATGTGTGAAAGTAGCCTTAGGCTAGGTTCCCATTGCGTTAGGGCAATCCATTAAGCGCATAGCGCTAGCGGATTGCGCTAACGCAATGCTTCTATAGGGTCGGCGTTCTCCCTCCCCACTAGCGCAGATCCCCGATCTGTGCTAGCGAGGAACGGGCCTTGGACGCACCTCGGACGCTGCTCCGTCACAAAAGAACGGCACATCGCTAGCGCGTTCCGAAAATGGCATGCGCTAGCGATGCGCTACAGACACAAATCACATTGCTGTCAATGGGTGCGCTAACGGACCCATTGCACGGCGTTAATTGCAACATTTTCGCCGTGCAACGCAGTCCCTTAGCGTGCACACATTAACGCAATGGGAACCTAGCCTTAGAATAAACTTGTACTGATACATGAGAGCTAGTGAAGCAAGCAGCACCCTGGACACAGACCTCACAAACTGCTGGTAATTGTGGCAAAAACATGACCACCGAAAAAAAATCTGCAACTTGTATCAGGCTGCAAACCGCATATCAAGAGGTGAGAAAACAAATGATGAAATGAAGATTAGCTTACATAACCTTATGTTTTTTTCCAACTCATAAACGTCCGTAACCTTAAATGCCTCCACCATCTTGTGTGCTGAAATTCTAGTTCAATGAAGGAAACAATGGACATTCTTAGGGAGGTAATTAAATGACCATTTGTATATTTCATGGGCTGGAGAAAAAAAGATACAAGGCGCCTCCTGGCACAATAACTTCAGGATGGGTTTGTAACCCGGGGCTGGCACCATATTGCGCATTTAAAGAGCATCTGTTACACAAGTCGTTATCCAGCCGAAGATTCATGAACATTTACATTCCAACCCCCTTGTGTCGCGTCTTCTTTTAAACTCTAGATATATGTGTGTAAACCCATCCGAGTGATGCATCTTATTACATCAGTAAGTCCTCATCAGGAAAAGTTGAATTTGATTGAAACTCAAAGTGAACAAGATTTTCTCTGATTAATATTAACTGCTTTCTTGAACTTGAGTTCTCTGCAATCACAGCATACTTGTCAGCTGCAATTCCTGAGAATGTACAATAATCTTAAAAAAAAAAAGTACAAACTATTGCATATGTCGCTGGGAATGAATTTTATATCCAGTAAAATTGACTGATTTTTACAAATAAACTTGTTCAAATGTGAAAATATATTATGTTAAATTGAAGCAGATGACCCAGCTTCTTGGTAGCCATCCGAATGGTCATTATTGCCCATAAGGTCCAATTATGCATGGAGAGATAATGGAGCAATGACGACAGGTGGTTTCTTTTGGGGTGGTGTCCATCACAAATATAGACCTCACAATTTTTCACAACTCCATCAAAGTGGAGGTGAATGTAAAATGGCCCTTCTGTTGAGAAAAGATGAATAAGAATCCCGATCACTTAACAATGCTTATAAAACAATACACATTTGACAGTTTTCCACACTATTCATATCATTCTGAAAATATGCACATCCATGGTAGCTACCCTCCTTTTTCCACCCAAGATGATGATCGTTTGGTTAGATATACATAACGAAGACAAGGCAGTGGCTTTAGGTTTATGTCAAATTTGCCACTCTTAAAACCAAACCTCATGGATTGTATTTCTTGGAAGCTTTTAGATTGCACTCAATAATCTATCAGAAGACATTGTCCTTCTGCCAAAGGGTAAACAGCTGCCATGAAGGAATGAAAATCCCACAATAAATCTGCAATTCTATTGTCCAAATATCCATCCACAGGTATCAGGAGAGCTAAGATACATCAATAAAACCATCGCCTATCTTTATCCAACTTCATCAGATCATCCATCTAGGGATAATCTTATGCTTTGCTGTTTGCTCATTTTGACTCTCATAGTTGAGGTCTACCTATGATGTCAATTCCAGGCCCCTCTCATCTTTTTAAGTGGGAGAACTTGCACAATTGGTGGCTGAATAAATACTATTTTTCCCCACTGCATACTGTAGAACCTGCTTTGTGTGAAATTTTGTTGGTTTGAGATAAAAACAAAAATTGGCCTGCTCAAGGTGTACAAATGTAATCCCTTGGTGCACGGTTACAGAGGTCATTATTTCTATCCCCACCTTGTAACAGCACGTGTCCTGGAACATCACCTGTGCCCTTACCAATATGGCTATTGGCATTGTCCACTTAACGGCCAACACGTGGACAACCTTGTGGCCAGGGATGCTACATTTCCCTGATAGCACATTGGGTGAATATTGTGCTACTGATGCCGAGGATTGCTGGCCCTACTTCTATCAGGGTTGCCTCCACCTCCTACACCAGTTCCTGCACCCCTCCTGCTCCTCCTCATCCTCAATCTCTGATGTTCTATCTCAGAGCACATTATCCACATCAGTCAGAAGTTGGAAGCTCTCCAGCACTGCCTCAGCAAAGCGTCAATAGGCCCTGCTGAAGCTAAACTGTCTAGGAGACAAACCGCACACAGCGGCAAAGTTATTGAAAAGAGTTATAGACTAGACCAATCTGTGGCTCTCACTGCTGAACCTACAACCAGGCATGGTTGTGTGTGATAACCGCCATAACCTGGTGGAGGCTGTAATGGTTGGCAAACTCACACCCCATTTCCCCACTCTAATGTGGATTCACACTAAATCTTATCCATGGAAAACCAATCACTTATGCCGCACTCCGAGGTCATGTGCAGACAGAGAAGCTCAAGTTCTGAAAGACCGGTGTCCATAATAAATTCGCATAGCATCCGTGTCCAGAATAGTTCCATGAACCCTCTCTATAAATTTTCTCTCCTTCAGATCTATAAACATTTCAATCTGAGGTTTCCTTCCACTGATACTTTATTTCCTGACTAAATCGTATCACTGTTTCTGCAGGAAGTCGCTGACGGAGTCCTATCCCATCAGTCAAATGGAGACGTTTGAAGATCACTGGAGTTTTCAAAAAATATGTAATTGTTTCTTTCTCAACAGTCTGAGCAATTTTTGCTGGTCTGTAGCCTGAGGGTCTTGAACTGCGTTTTGCACTCCGCGTAGCCGGTAATGTGAAATTCCAAACAAGTTCTTGTTAGAAATTTTGGGACTTGCAGCAACAGTTGGTAAATACATTATGTATGTGATATGGTTGTCAGAACAGCTTTGCTTATAAAGGTAGAGCTGGAAGCTGGAGCTTCTAAACCACGCGTCTGATGTCCGAGCTAAAAAGGAAAGTTCATGCAGCTATGCAGTCAATGCAGAAATGTAAAGCAGCAGCAGGCGGTGTGATGTGGCGGTCTGCTCAAGAACAGCCTTAAACAATGAACACAATAGCATTTATTTTAGAAAAATGTTCCAATGGAATATATATAAAAAAAGATAATATAATAAAAAAAGTAACATAAAATCGTCATTTAAAAAAATAATATTAATATTTGTAATAATATAGATTTTGGGTACAACAGAATAGCAACTGCCAGGCCGGTGTCACACTTGCGTGTGCAATGCGGGGAACTCGCGCTAGTCTCTCGCATCAATTCCGGCAGTAAGAGTGTATCCACAATGTTCTAGATTCCATTCCGTCATGACTCGTATCCAAACATGACCCGAGCCTTCTGCTCTGAGGCCGCCGCGGCTCCATGTGCCGGCTCACTCTCAGCTCTCCCTGACACTCTCCAGTTGTTGCACCGCAAAAAGAAGATGGCAGCCCTCTTCAAATGTGTGAACTGAACAGCTTCTTCAGAAATCCCAAGTTCCCTACAGCCGCCACTGATACTAACCCCATGAACAAGTCCACGCTGTCCTTTTAGACACATTCATTCTGACGCTTCATCCGCCAATGCTCCCCCAAATGGACAAGTCCGCTAAGCTCATCAATGCTCCACTGATCAAAAAGCAAATTCTGTCTTCAATCACAATGGACCCCAGGTCCAATGTCACAAGGGCATTTACACGATGTCATCTTACCGCACACGGTCAATACGCAATTTCTTGACTATAGTCTTTGATGACATCATACAATGAACCTATAGAAGAGCTTTCCAGTGTCACAGCACTGTCCAACTATGTCACGCTTGTGTCTTTGAAGCTGGTATCCTCTTCCTGTAGACAAAGAATGGAGGGGTCCCTAAGTACCATAAACCACCAGCAACTGACCAACCAAATGACTAAAGTCCTCACAATTTTTGCTTTTTTGCACCACATTCTTGGAGAAGACTTTATCTCCACCATGCTTCCCCATGGCACTCTTTACAGCTCCCATTTTACTCCATTTTTCCAGCTTAGTCCTTTTTTTTCCAGTGGTGGTGGTGGTGGGGGAGGCACTCAGGCCAGCCATGCGGCTCAGCCACGCTCTCACTTCCTGGAAACAGCTCTTAACACTTCCTAAAATGTGCAACAACAGTGACGTCTAGTGGCAACAGTTAATATTACAGCATTAAAAGAGAAAGAAATAAACAGGGCTCCACCAGTCACATTTCTGGGGGATATAAAGCTCCCTCCTGCTCAGCTTTTTCAGTTTTCACCTTATTTGTAGGTCTTGACTGCAGCTCTGGAAATCTATTTATGAGCCGTGGACGCTCAGGGTGAACAGTATACAGCATATATGATGATGGTTACTATTAATATTTGGAGCTCAGTATGTGACTGATCACGACGTATTTGTATTTCTCACAAAGCTCCACGTGTGGCAATGTGACCGAGATACAGACATTAAATTTGATTAACGCTCACTGCTTCTATTTAGCCGCAGTCACGTTCATTTCTGAACTGACAGATTTACTTGACAGTGTGAGGCCTCCGCTGCATAAATACTCACCGATCCCAGTTTGTATTCGCATCACATCGAGCAACCTGCTTCCCGAGAAGAACCGCACACATATTCATACAAAGGAATTAAACATTATGCACAGCCCAAAGCCCAGAGAATCCCGTCAGATCCCATCTCTGCGTTCCCTCACGCCGTCTTGATGAATATTGTATCCGCTTTCACCATCATTTTATTTGAGATGGATGAATAATCAGATCGGCTCTGGTGAGACGGAGAAAACAAACAAGATTTGATACAGTGATTGATAAGCAGACACAACATATTCTGCTGCATCAAAGCGCAACTTTGTATCATTTCATTGTAGCTTTTCATATTGTATAAATAGGATGAAGACTCCACCGCCATAAAGAGCAAGTGACACGGCGGCCGGACACGTGACAGCCGCCACTGACCAGTAACTGTTCACTGCAATAAAGCAGCTAAAATCAGAGACCAAACCCGAAGCTGCTGCATCCAGAATGTAGAGGTGGCGAGAAAAAATGTTCAAGGGGCGACACACCGTCTATCCGTCAGCTGTGCAACTCAGGGCAGATAATCTAATCATCACAAGACGCAGATAAATCCCATAAAAAATCACTTTTATTAATAACAGACTAAAATAAGTATATATAAACAGGTACAAAGGACAACGGTAGGGATGGTGAAAACACTAATAAACAGTACACTGTACAGCAAAGGGCCTAAGGTACCACCCATAGCCAACACACACCATATTAGAGTACACTTGGATAACAGCCCATATAGATAAATAAGTATGCTTCAATAAATAGTAATAATAAAGGCCCGATATCCAGCACTTAGATTATAGTAAACAGCATGTCATACCTGGTATGTGCAGCAGATGGGGGACCCAGAGCCCACCCCGACGCACGTTTTGGAGTGACAAAGCAGCTCCTTCCTCAGTATTCTTATTTCTGAGGATATTGTCCCAGTCTACCAGACTAAGGGCATCTCTAAGCAGGTCAAACTTTGCCTTCCTAAAGTTCAGTGTTTTTGTGACTCCCTGACAAGTCCCCCTAGTGAAAGACAGGTGAAACTGTACAATATTGTGGTCGCTATTTCCTAGATGCCCGACCACCTGCAGATTTGTTATTCTGTCAGGTCTATTAGATAGTATTAGGTCTAAAAGATCCACCAATTCATTTACACGACATGTCTGATAAAACAGAGGCGTGGGGTCCAGATACATACTCGGTGCAAGTTTACCGCTATTGAACAGTTGGACTTTTATACTTATATTTTTTTTTTAGTTTTTTTAATGATGCAGACAACGTGATTGGCTTTGCCCTAAGCATCTCTCAGCACTCATTTATGATCTGTCATTTTTTGGTGAACTCTCCAACCATTACCTGTTGGCCAATCAAATTAATATAATTCAGTGAAACCCCTGGTCCATCAGTGCAGGATCTGCTCAGACAGAAAGCCTTTTATTAGGGCACATAATGGGGGTCTTGAGTAGGGTTACCTTTAGACTTTGTAGCAAAGATGGCTGAGCTGCAACAGCTGCTATTAATGTAGCAGAACTGGAACAGTAGAAATTCATGTAGCATAGCTGTGAAAAAATCCAGCTAATATATGTATAGAACTGTAACAGAGCTAATTGATGTATCAGATCTGTGACAAGTTCTACTAAGGTACGTAAAGAACTGCAATAGAGCTAACTGATGTAGCAGAACTGTGACATGTCTAACTAATTTAGAGAACTGCAACAGAGCTAACTGATGTAGCAGACCTGGAACAAAAATTACTAATATAGCAGAGCTGGAATAGTGATGACAGATGCAGCAGAGCTGAAACAGTGGCTATTAGAAACTTGAAGCAGCTAAACAATGAAACAACGGATCGTTATAAGCAGCAGGACTGTTATGACTTGGTGGTTAGGACAATAATGGACCTGATGGTAAAGAGCACACAAAATGACCTGATAGTTATCAGTAATATAGGACGAGCTCTGAGACGTGGGAACTCTGCTGACCGCAATCCCCAAACCTATCACAAACACTAGAAGCAGCCGTGGATTGCTCCTAACGCTCCCTATGCAACTCGTCACAGCCTAAGAAACTAGCTAGCCCTGAAGATAGAAATAAAAGCCTACCTTGCCTCAGAGAAATTCCCCAAAGGAAAAGGCAGCCCCCCACATATAATGACTGTGAGTAAAGACGAAAAACACAAACACAGAGATGAAATAGATTTAGCAAAGTGAGGCCCGACTTACTGAACAGACTGAGGATAGGAAAGGTCACTTTGCAGTCAGCACAAAAATACTACAAAAAGACCACGCAGAGGACGCAAAAAGACCCTCCGCACCGACTCACGGTGCGGAGGCGCTCCCTCTGCGTCCCAGAGCTTCCAGCAAGCAAGAAAACAAATAATATAGCAAGCTGGACAGAAAAATGGCAAACCAAAGAAATACAAGCTGGAACTTAGCTTCTGATGGGAAGACAGGTCACAAGACGATCCAGGAGTGAACTAGACCAATACTGAAACATTGACAGGTGGCGTGGAGCAAAGATCTAAGTGGAGTTAAATAGAGCAGCAGCTAATGAATTAACCTCGTCACCTGTGAAAGGAAACTCAGAAACACCCACCAGAGGAAGTCCATGGACAGAACCAGCCGAAGTACCATTCATGACCACAGGAGGGAGCCCGACAACAGAATTCACAACAGGTAACGTCCTCCTGGAATCACCAAACCCAGCCTCCTCCATCAGATGCAGATAGAGAAGTGCGATCCGTCACTGCACAGAACACGTCTCCTCCGGAATCCAGTGGTGGCGGCTTTACACCGCTCACGGTGCGGAGGTGCTCCCTCTGCGTCCCAGAGCTTCCAGCAAGCAAAAAACAATCAAAATAGCAAGCTGGACAGAAAAATAGCAAAATAAAGAAACACAAGCAAAAACTTAGCTTATGCAGGAAAGACAGGTCACAAGAACGATCCAGGAGTGAACAAGACCAATACTGGAACATTGACTGGAGGCATGGAGGAGAGATCTAGGTGGAGTCAAATAGAGCAGCAGCTAACGAATTAACCTCGTCACCTGTGGAAGGAACCTCAGAAGCCGCAGCCCCACTCACATCCACCAGAGGAAGCCTATTGACAGAACCCGCCGAAGTTCCATTCATGACCACAGGAGGGAGCTCGACAACAGAATTCACAACAGTACCCCCCCCTTGAGGAGGGGTCACCGAACCCTCACCAGAGCCCCCAGGCCGACCAGGACGAGCCAAATGAAAGGCACGAACCAGATCGGCAGCATGAACATCGGAGGCAAAAACCCAGGAATTATCTTCCTGACCATAACCCTTCCATTTGACCAGGTACTGGAGTTTCCGTCTCGAAACACGAGAATCCAAAATCTTTTCCACCACATACTCCAACTCCCCCTCAACCAACACCGGAGCAGGAGGATCAACGGATGGAACCACAGGCGCCACGTATCTCCGCAACAATGACCTATGGAATACATTATGGATGGCAAAAGAAGCTGGGAGGGCCAAACGAAACGACACAGGATTGAGAACCTCAGAAATCTTATACGGACCAATGAAACGAGGCTTAAACTTAGGAGAGGAAACCTTCATAGGAACATAACGAGATGACAACCAAACCAAATCCCCAACACGAAGTCGGGGACCCACACAGCGCCGGCGGTTAGCGAAACGTTGAGCCTTCTCCTGGGACAATGTCAAATTATCCACCACATGAGTCCAAATCTGCTGCAACCTGTCCACAACCGTATCCACACCAGGACAGTCCGAAGGCTCAACCTGCCCTGAAGAGAAACGTGGATGGAAACCAGAATTGCAGAAAAACGGCGAAACCAAAGTAGCCGAGCTGGCCCGATTATTGAGGGCGAACTCAGCCAAAGGCAAATAGGACACCCAATCATCCTGATCAGCAGAAACAAAGCATCTCAGATATGTTTCCAAGGTCTGATTAGTTCGTTCGGTTTGGCCATTTGTCTGAGGATGGAAAGCCGAGGAAAAAGACAAATCAATGCCCATCCTGGCACAAAAGGCACGCCAAAACCTCGAAACAAACTGGGAACCTCTGTCCGAAACGATGTTCTCCGGAATGCCATGTAAACGAACCACATGCTGGAAAAACAATGGCACCAAATCAGAGGAGGAAGGCAATTTAGACAAGGGTACCAAATGGACCATCTTAGAGAAGCGATCACAAACCACCCAAATGACCGACATCTTTTGAGAGACAGGGAGATCCGAAATAAAATCCATAGAGATATGCGTCCAGGGCCTCTTCGGGACCGGCAAGGGCAAAAGCAACCCACTGGCACGAGAACAGCAGGGCTTAGCCCGAGCACAAGTCCCACAGGACTGCACAAAAGAACGCACATCCCGTGACAAGGAAGGCCACCAAAAGGATCTGGCCACCAAATCTCTGGTACCAAAGATTCCAGGATGACCAGCCAGCACCGAACAATGAACCTCAGAGATAACTCTACTAGTCCATTTATCAGGGACAAACAGTTTCTCCGCTGGGCAACGGTCAGGTCTATCAGCCTGAAATTTTTGCAGCACCCGCTGCAAATCAGGGGAGATGGCAGACAAAATTACCCCCTCTTTGAGAATACCCGCCGGCTCAGGAACACCCGGAGAGTCGGGCACAAAACTCCTAGACAGGGCATCAGCCTTCACATTCTTAGAGCCTGGAAGGTACGAAACCACAAAGTCAAAACGGGAGAAAAATAGCGACCAACGAGCCTGTCTAGGATTCAACCGTTTGGCAGACTCGAGATACGTCAAATTTTTGTGATCAGTCAAGACCACCACGCGATGCTTGGCTCCTTCAAGCCAATGACGCCACTCCTCGAATGCCCACTTCATGGCCAACAGCTCTCGATTGCCAACATCATAATTACGCTCAGCAGGCGAAAATTTTCTAGAAAAGAAGGCACATGGTTTCATCACCGAGCCATCAGAACTTCTTTGCGATAAAACAGCCCCTGCTCCAACCTCAGAAGCATCAACCTCGACCTGAAACGGGAGCGAAACATCTGGCTGGCACAACACAGGGGCAGAAGAAAAACGACGCTTCAACTCCTGAAAAGCTTCCACAGCAGCAGAAGACCAATTGACCACATCAGCACCCTTCTTGGTCAAATCAGTCAAAGGTTTAGCAACACTAGAAAAATTATTGATGAAGCGACGATAAAAATTAGCAAAGCCCAGGAACTTTTGCAGACTCTTCACAGATGTCGGCTGAGTCCAATTATAAATGGCCTGGACTTTAACAGGGTCCATCTCGATAGTAGAAGGGGAAAAAATGAACCCCAAAAATGAAACCTTCTGAACTCCAAAGAGACACTTTGACCCCTTCACAAATAAAGAATTAGCACGAAGGACTTGGAACACCATTCTGACCTGCTTCACGTGAGACTCCCAATCATGCGAGAAGACCAAAATATCATCCAAATATACAATCAGGAATTTATCCAGGTACTCTCGGAAGATGTCATGCATAAAGGACTGAAATACTGATGGAGCATTGGAAAGCCCGAATGGCATAACCAGGTACTCAAAATGACCCTCGGGCGTATTAAATGCTGTTTTCCATTCATCGCCCTGTTTAATACGCACAAGATTATACGCACCACGAAGATCTATCTTGGTGAACCAACTAGCTCCCTTAATCCGAGCAAACAAATCAGACATCAACGGCAACGGGTACTGAAATTTGACTGTGATTTTATTAAGAAGGCGGTAATCTATACAAGGTCTCAAAGAACCATCCTTCTTGGCCACAAAAAAGAACCCTGCTCCCAATGGTGACGACAACGGGCGAATATGACCCTTTTCCAAGGATTCCTTTACATAACTCCGCATAGCGGCATGTTCTGGCACAGATAAATTGAACAGTCGGCCCTTAGGAAACTTACTACCAGGAATCAAATCGATAGCACAATCGCAATCCCTATGAGGAGGTAGGGCACTGGACTTGGGCTCATCAAATACATCCCGGTAATCCGACAAGAACTCTGGGATTTCAGAAGGGGTGGATGATGAAATAGACAGAAATGGAACATCACCATGTACCCCCTGACAACCCCAGCTGGACACAGACATAGATTTCCAATCCAATACTGGGTTATGGACCTGTAGCCATGGCAACCCCAAAACGACCACATCATGCAGATTATGCAACACCAAAAAACGAATATCCTCCTGATGTGCAGGAGCCATGCACATGGTCAATTGGGTCCAGTACTGAGGCTTATTCTTGGCCAAAGGCGTAGCATCAATTCCTCTCAACGGAATAGGATACTGCAAGGGCTCCAAGAAAAAACCACAGCGCCTAGCAAACTCCAAGTCCATCAAATTCAGGGAAGCGCCTGAATCCACAAATGCCATAACAGAATAGGATGACAAAGAGCATATCAAAGTAATGGACAAAAGAAATTTCGACTGTACCGTACCAATGGTGGCAGACCTAGCGAAACGCTTATTACGCTTAGTACAATCGGAGATAGCATGAGTGGAATCACCACAGTAAAAACACAGCCCATTCCGACGTCTGTGTTCTTGCCGTTCAGCTCTGGTCAAAGTCCTATCACATTGCATAGGCTCTGGTCTATGCTCAGATAATACCGCCAAATGGTGCACAGCATTACGCTCACGTAAGCGTCGATCGATCTGAATGGCCAAAGACATAGACTCATTGAGACCAACAGGCATGGGAAATCCCACCATGACATCCTTAAGGGCTTCAGAGAGACCCTTTCTGAAAATTGCTGCCAGAGCGCATTCATTCCACTGAGTGAGCACAGACCACTTCCTAAACTTCTGACAATATATCTCTACCTCATCCTGACCCTGACACAGAGCCAGCAAGATTTTCTCTGCCTGATCCACTGAATTAGGTTCATCATAAAGCAATCCGAGCGCCAGAAAAAACGCATCAACATCACGCAATGCAGGATCTCCTGGCGCAAGTGAAAATGCCCAGTCTTGAGGGTCACCACGCAACAAGGAAATAATGATTTTTACTTGTTGAACTGGGTCACCAGAGGAGCGGGGTTTCAAAGCTAGAAACAGTTTACAATTATTTTTGAAATTATGAAACCTAGCTCTATCTCCAGAAAATAAATCAGGAATAGGAATTCTAGGCTCTAACATAGGATTCTGAACCACAAAATCTTGAATGTTTTGTACTCTTGCAGTGAGATGATCCACACAAGAGGACAGACCTTGAATGTCCATCACTACACCTGTGTCCTGAACCACCCAAAGGTCTAGGGAATAAGAAAGACAAAACACAGTGCAAAGAAAAAAAATGGTCTCAGAGCTTCACTTATCCCTCTATTGAAATACATTAATACTTTCGGCCTCCAGTACTGTTATGACTTGGTGGTTAGGACAATAATGGACCTGATGGTAAAGAGCACACAAAATGACCTGATAGTTATCAGTAATATAAGACGAGCTCTGAGACGTGGGAACTCTGCTGACCGCAATCCCCAAACCTATCACACACACTAGAAGCAGCCGTGTATTGCTCCTAACGCTCCCTATGCAACTCGTCACAGCCTAAGAAACTAGCTAGCCCTGAAGATAGAAATAAAAGCCTACCTTGCCTCAGAGAAATTCCCCAAAGGAAAAGGCAGCCCCCCACATATAATGACTGTGAGTAAAGACGAAAAACACAAACACAGAGATGAAATAGATTTAGCAAAGTGAGGCCCGACTTACTGAACAGACTGAGGATAGGAAAGGTCACTTTGCAGTCAGCACAAAAATACTACAAAAAGACCACGCAGAGGACGCAAAAAGACCCTCAGCACCAACTCACGGTGCGGAGGTGCTCCCTCTGCGTCCCAGAGCTTCCAGCAAGCAAAAAACAATCAAAATAGCAAGCTGGACAGAAAAATAGCAAAATAAAGAAACACAAGCAAAAACTTAGCTTATGCAGGGAAGACAGGTCACAAGAACGATCCAGGAGTGAACAAGACCAATACTGGAACATTGACTGGAGGCATGGAGGAGAGATCTAGGTGGAGTAAAATAGAGCAGCAGCTAACGAATTAACCTCGTCACCTGTGGAAGGAACCTCAGAAGCCGCAGCCCCACTCACATCCACCAGAGGAAGCCTATTGACAGAACCCACCGAAGTTCCATTCATGACCACAGGAGGGAGCTCGACAACAGAATTCACAACACAGGACATCAACTACCTGAATACTCAAGTGGTGTCCTGCTGCCTGAGATGGATTTAAATGACCTGGCAAATTACGTAATTTGAGAATATCAGCTTGATGCAGGAAACAAAATGGTATAGACCTTCAGCTCTCATCACTGCCTTATAAACTGCCTTATATTGGAGAACTTCATTACACAAGAACCCCCTGCATTAACCCTCCATCTTCAGGAGCTAATACCTGAACACAACGCGACATTAAATAAAAAATCCATACTGGTTTTAATATAATTAAAATATTCCATCCTTGGGCGGAAAACTGCATCCTAGGGTTGAGTAGTTCACCTAGTAAAATTTAATGTTTTTGCCACAATGTATCCATCTTGCATCACATAAAGGAAATGAATAATTGTGTCCTGCATTCCCCCAGTTTCAATAGTAACCTATTACAATGGTAAGTCACTGATTTATAGTACATACAACTTATAATGCCAGCTTTGTTCTTGACCTTAAATTGCAGAATTTTTCAATTATAGATTTTATTTTCACTTTCAATTGAACATTGTAATTGAAAACTGAAAAGTAATAATAACTGAAAAAAAAAACTGTTTGTCTCCACTATCTATGTTATCCAACTTCATCAGATTTGTCCTTCTGTCACAAAACATTGGCATGAGCCGAGGACGGCTCTCAAGTGTGGATTACATAAAGCATCTTTGGGCTATAAAAGCTTTTTCAGTACAGAAAATATTCTTTCTGAAGGTCTTCAACTCCAGATCTACAACTAACGAGCAAAGAAAGTGGTGTAAGCAAATCGCCTGCAAACTTTTAAACATATATTAAATTGAAAAGTTTACATCAAAACTTATTGTTCCACATTTATCAAGCAGTTTATGCCAGTGTCTGTCTAAATTGAACCCCAAGACACGAGTTCTTTTATTTCTGCACCATGTGCTCCAAACATGGAAAAAGTGGAATACCTGAAACAATAACTTTTAGGGCACATTCAGATGTCCGTGCAAATTGGTCTGAGATCAGACTGCCATGCACGGACTGGACAGCGGCTCTCCCAACCCGAGTGCACTGCGGTCCAATCCTGGTTCGCTTTATACGTCAATTTGGCTGCACCTTACACTGCTTAATTATGCCACAAATTGAGGCAATAAATGCAACATTTAGGCCACATGAGAACGTGGTCAAAATGTCACAAAAATGTATTCATACTATAGAAAGATACAGTAGATAGATAGATAGATAGATAGATAGATAGATAGATAGATAGATAGACAGTATACACTGCTCAAAAAAAAAAAGGAAACACATAAACAACCAAATGTAACTCCAGGTAAATCAAACTTTTGTGAAATCAAATTGTCCATTTAGGAAGCAACACTGATTGACAATCAATTTCACATGCTGTTGTCCAAATGCAATAGAAAAGAGATGGAAATTATTGGCAATTATCAAGACACCCTCAATAAAGGAGTGGTTCTGCAGGTGGGGACCACAGACCACATCTCAGTACCAATGCTTTTTGGCAGATGTTTTGGTCACTTTTGAATGTTTGTTGTGCTTTCACACTCATGGTAGCTCAGGTAGTGCAGCTCATCCAGGATGGCACATCAATGCGAGCTGTGGCAAAAAGGTTTGCTGTGTCTGTCAGCGTAGCGTCCAAAGGCTGGAGGTGCTACCAGAAGACAGGCCAGTACACCAGGAGTCATGGAGGGAGCCATAAGATGGCAACAACCCAGCAGCAGGACAGCTACCTCAGCCTTTGTGCAAGGAGGAACAGGAGGAGCACTGCCAGAGCCCTGCAAAATGACCTCCAGCAGGCCACAAATGTGCATATGTCTGCATAAACGGTTAGAAACCAACTCCAAGAGGATGGTCTGAGTGCCTGAAGTTCACAGATGGGGGTTGTGATCACAGCCCAACACCGTGCCGGATGCTTGGCATTTGCCACAGAACACCAGGATTGGAAAACTGGCGCCCTGTGCTCTTCACAGATGAAAGCAGGTTCACACTGAGCACATGTGACAGACGTGACAGAGTCTGGAGACCCTGTGGAGAGCGATCTGCTGCCTGCAACATCCTTCAGCATGACCGGTTTGGCAGTGGGTCAGTAATGGTGTGGGGTGACATTTCTTTGGAGGGCTGGGCAGCCCTCCATGTGCTCGCCACTGGTAGTCTGACTGCCATTAGGTACCGAGATGAGATCCTCAGACCCCTTGTGAGACCATATGCTGGTTCGGTTGGCCCTGGGTTTCTCCTAATGCATGACAATGCCAGACCTCATGTGGCTGGAGTGTGCCAGCAGTTTCTGAAAGACGAAGGCATTGAAGCTATGGACTGGCCCACTCATTCCCCAGACCTGAATCTGATTGGACACATCTGGGACATCATGACTCACACCATCCAATGTCACGTTGCACCACAGACTGTCCAGGAGTTGGTGGATGCTTTAGTCTGGGTCTGGAAAGAGACCCCTCGGGAGACCATCAGCCGCCTCATCAGGAGCATGCCCAGCCATTGTAGGAAGGTCATACAGGCACGTGGAGGCCACACGCACTACTGAGCATCATTTCCTTATCTTGAGGCATTTCCACTGAAGTTCGATAAGCCTGTAACTTCATTTTCCACTTTGATTTTGAGCATCATTCCAACTCCAGACCTCCGTGGGATATTAGTTGTGATTTACGTTGATCATTATTAGGTTTTATTGTTCTCAACACATTCCACTATGTAATGAATAAAGATTTACAACTTGTATATTTCATTCAGTGATATCTAGGATGTGGGATTTTAGTGTTCCCTTTATTTTTTAGAGCAGTGTATATATGCAAATATTTTTTAACTTCAAATCCAATAACTGTGGAACATCTATAGCAAAGAAGGAAGAAGAAATCACAGACATTATTTTAGTAGTATAATACTTATCTTTACTTATCTTTAAAAATGCAAATAAACTCGTAGTGGTGTAACAAGTATCCAAAGTCATGGGAGGGGATCATAGAATTCTAGAATGTTAGAGTTGGAAGGGCCCTAATGGGTTGTCATGTCCAACCCCCTGCTCAATACAGGATTCACTAAACCATCTCAGAGAAATGCCTGTCCAGCCTCTGTTTGAAGATTTCCATTGAAGGTGAACTCACCACCTCTCATGGCCAACTGCTCCACTCATTGATCATACTTACCGTCAAAAAGTTTTTTTTAATATCTGATCTGTATCTTCTCCCTTTCAGTTTCATTCCATTGCTTCTTGTGTTTTCATGTGCAAATGAGAATAATGATCCCACTACACTGTGACAGTCCTTCAGATATTTGTAGACAGCTATTAAGTCTCTTCTTAGCCTTCTTTTGTGCAAGCTAAACATTCCCAGATCCTTTACCCATTCCTTGTAGGACATAGTTTGGAGTCCACTCACCATCTTGGTCGCTCTTCTCTGAACTTGCTCCAGTTTTTCAATGTCTGTTTTAAAATGTGGTGCCCACTGGACCCAGTATTCCAGATGAGTCCTGACCATGGAGGAGTAGAGGGGATAAATATTTCATGTGATCTAGACTCTATGCTTCTCTTAATACATTCTAGAACTGTGTTTAACTTTTTTGTTGCTGCATCACACTGTTGACTCATGTGCATGTGTGTGATCTATTAGTACAGGGTGGGCCATTTATATGGATACATCTAAATAAAATGGGAATGGTTGATGACGCATTAAACTTATTTAGAATCTCACAAGAAAAACAATGGTGTGCTTGATTTTAACGTAACTTCATTCTTTCATCAGTTATTTACAAGTTTATGACCACTTATAAAATGTGTTCAAAGTGCTGCCCATTGTGTTGGATTGTCATTGTAACCCTCTTCTCCCACTCTTGACACATTGATAGCAACACAACAGAAGGAATGCTAGCACAGGCTTCCAGTATCCGTTGTTTCAGATGCTGCACATCTCGTATCATCACAGCATAGACAATTGCCTCCAGATGATCCCAAACATAAAAGTCTAATGGGGTCAGATCGGGAGACCTTGGTGGCCATTCAACTGGCCCACGACAACAAATCCACTTTCCAGGAAACTGTTCATTTACTGTTCACACCTGATTGCCCTTAGCAGAACATATATTCAGACCCATGAGTCTGATCCAGACTCCAGTCTGATCCATGTATCTTTCAAATTACATCTTTCAAAGTACAGATTTCAAAGTACAATACTTTGAGTTAGACTTGAATTCCATGATGCATTTGCCCATTCATCACTGCTGTATTATCATCATCATCACCATCTCCATCTGTATCATTTAATCAAGTTGTTTCCTCTTCTACGTTTTATATCTACTCAGCTTTCTCTGGCATCTGACTGTCTATGTGCAGAGCATAAAATCCTTTTCTGGTATGCTTTATAGATTGGAGGAGTGCGAGAGTGTAAGAGGGGAGGCCACAGAGCAGGAGGTTGCAGTGGTCAAGGCAGGAGATAATAAAACTAGGGTTTTTGCAGATTCTTGGTTGAGGAATGTACGGATCCGGGAAATATTTTTGAGTTGAAGATGGCAGGAAGAGGAAAGGGCTTGGATATGATGTTTGATGGAGAGATCAGTGTCAAGGATTACCCCAAGGCATTGAGCTTATGGGATTGGGGAGAGTGAGCATTTACTTTAATAGATGGGTTTGTTGGGCAGGTTAAGTGAGATGGGGGAAAGATGATGAATTCTGTTTTGTCCATATTAAACTTTACAAATCTATTGGAGAAGAAGGATGAAATAGCGGACAGACATTGTGGGACTCTGGTTAGTAGGGAGGTGATATCTAAACCAGAGAGGTAGATCTGTTTGTCATCAGCATAGAGGTGATACTGAAAGCCGTGAGATTCTATGAGCTGTCCCAGGCCAAATCTGTAAATGGAGAAGAGCAGGGGCCCTAGGACTGAACCTTGTGGGACTCCGACAGATACGGGGCGAGGTGAGGAGGTGGTGTGTGAGTGGAACACACTGAATGTCTGGTCTGTTGGGTATGATAAGATCCAAGATAGGGCAAAGTTTGTGATATGAAAAGATAAGAGAATCTATACTGTGTGCAGAATTATTAGGCAAGTTGTATTTTAGAGGATTATTTTTATTATTGATCAATAACTATGTTCACAATCAACCCAAAAGACTCATAAATATCAAAGCTTAATATTTTTGGAAGTTAGAGTGTTTTTTTCTTTAGATTTGGCCATCTTAGGAGGATATCTGTTTGTGCAGGTAACTATTACTGTGCATAATTATTAGGCAACTTAATAAAAAACAAATATATTCCCATCTCACTTGTTTATTTTCATATTTTCACCAGGTAAACCAATATAGCTGCACAAAATTTAGAAATAAACATTTCTGACATGTCATTATTTTTTCTTCTTTGAGACCTTTACTGGCCAGCCATGCTGTGGAGTAGTTGGAGGCATGTGATAAAGCATTGTCCTTCATGAAAATCATGTTTTTCCTGAACGATACCGACTTCTTCCTGTACCACTGCTTGAAGAAGTTGTCTTCCAGAAACTGGCAGTAGGTCTCGGAGTTGAGCTTCACTCCATCCTCAACCCGAAAAGGTCCCACAAGTTCATCTTTGATGATCCCAGCCCATACCAGTCCCCACCTCCACCTTGCCTCTGCCCTTTACTGATCCAGCCTCTGGCCCATCCATCTGGCCCATCAAGAGTCAGTCACTCTCATTTCATCAGTCCATAACACCTTTGAAAAGTCAGTCTTAAGATATTTCTTGGCCCAGTCTTGACGTTTTATCTTATGATTCTTGTTCAAAGGTGGTCGTTTTTCAGCCTTCCTTACCTTGGCCATGTCCCTGAGTATCGCACACCTTGTGCTTTTTGTTACTCCAGTAACGTTGCAGCTCTGAAATATGGCAAAACTGGTGGCAAATGGCATCTTGTCAGCTTCACGCTTGATTTTCCTCAATTCATGGGCAGTTATTTTGCGCCTTTTTTTTGCCCAACACGCTTCTTGCGACCCTGTTGGCTATTTGCCATGATCACGCTTCAAAGTTTGGCAATTTCAAGACTGCTGCATCCCTCTGCAAGACATCTCACAATTTTGGACTTTTCAGAGCCCGTCAAATCTCTCTTCTGACGCATTTTGCCAAAGGAAAGGAAGTTGCCTAATAATTAAGTACACCTTATATAGGGTTTTGATGTCATTAGACAACACCCCTCCTCATTTCAGAGATGCACATCATCTGATTTACTTAATTGGTAGTTGGCTCTCAAGCGTGAACAGCTTGGAGTAGGACAACATGTATAAAAAGTATCATGTGATCAAAATACAACTTGCCGAATAATTCTGCCCACAGTGTATAGTAAGAGGGAATGGTCCACTGTGTCTAAAGCAGAGAACAGGTCCAGGAGGAGGAAGACAGAGCAGTGTCGCTTGGCTTGGCTTTGGTGGTGAGTAAGTCATTGGTGACTTTAGCTAGGGCAGTTTCAGTGGAGTGATGCAGTTGGAAGCCTGATTGTAAGTGGTCGAAGAGGGAGCAGGAAGAGAGGTGGAAGGACAGTTCAAAATGGACATGTTGTTCCAGTAGTTTAGATAGCTAGATACAGAGGATGGGTCAAGAGATGTTTGATCAGGGTCATTTGGATGTTTTGGGTTGTCATTATGATTTAAAAAGAGAAAATACAGTAGTTTGGCAATAAATGGCTTCACCCAACCACTAAACCATGAGTGGAGAAAACATTTTGATTTTATCATTCATATTCTCTGAAAAAAGGCCAAGACAGCAAAAAATTCTGCAGCGGTGTATAAACTATTGAGCATAACTGTAACTACTATAATACTGCTCCTAGGTAAAAGAATATAACAAATATAATAATGCCCCTATATACAAGAATATAACCACTATAATACTGCCCCTATGTACAAGAATATAACTACTATAATACTGCCCCCTACATACAAGAATAAAGCTACTATAATGCTGCTCCTATGTACAGAATATAACTACTATAATACTGCTCCTATGTACAGAATATAACTACTATAATACTGCCCCTATGTACAAGAATATAACTTCTATAATACTGCTCCTATGTACAAGAATATAACTACTATAATACTGCTCCTATGTACAGAATATAACTACTATAATACTGCCCCTATGTACAAGAATATAACTTCTATAATACTGCCCCTATGTACAAGAATATAACTACTATAATACTGCCCCCTATATACAAGAATAAAACTACTATAATGCTGCTCCTATGTACAGAATATAACTACTATAATACTGCTCCTATGTACAGAATATAACTACTATAATACTGCTCCCTATATACAAGAATATAACTACTATAATACTGCCCCTAGTTACAAGAATATAACTACTATAATGCTGCCCCTATGTACAAGAATAAAACTACTATAATGCTGCTCCTATGTACAGAATATAACTACTATAATACTGCTCCTATGTACAGAATATAACTACTATAATACTGCCCTTACATACAAGAATATAACTACTATAATACTGCCCCTATGTACAAGAATATAACTTCTATAATACTGCTCCTATGTACAGAATATAACTACTATAATACTGCCCCTATGTACAAGAATATAACTACTATAGTACTGCCCCATGTACAAGAATATAACTGCTATAATACTGCTCCTATATACAAGAATATAACTACTATAATACTGCCCCTATGTACAAGAATATAACTACTATAATACTGCTCCTATGTACAAGAATATAACTACTATAATGCTGCCTCCTATGTACATGAATATAACTACTATAATACTGCCCCTATGTACAAGAATATAACTACTATAATACTGACCCCTATGTACAAGAATAAAACTACTATAATACTGCCCTTACATACAAGAATACAACTACTATAATACTGCCCCTATTATTATTATTATTTAATATTATAGCGCCATTTATTCCATGGCGCTGTACATGTGAGGAGGGGTATATATAATACAAACAAGTACAATAATCTTGAACAATGCAAGTTACAGCTGGTACAGGAGGAGGGAGGACCCTGCCCGCGAAGGCTCACAATCTACAAGGGATGGGTGAGGATACAGTAGGTGAGGGTAGAGCTGGTCGTTCAGCGGTTTGGTTGATCGGTGGTCACTGCAGGTTTTAGGCTTGCCGGAAGAGGTGGGTCTTCAGGTTCTTTTTGAAGGTTTCGATGGTAGGTGAGAGTCTGATATGTTGTGGTAGAGACTTCCAGAGTAGGGGTGATGGGCGAGAGAAATCTTGTATGCGATTGTGGGAAGAGGAGATAAGAGGGGAGTGGAGAAGGAGATCTTGTGAGGATCGGAGGTTGCGTGCAAGAAAGTACAGGGAGACGAGGTCACAGATGTATGGAGGAGACAGGTTGTGGATGGCTTTGTATGTCATGGTTAGGCTTTTGTACTGGAGTCTCTTGGTAATGGGGAGTCAGTGAAGGGATTGACAGAGGGGAGAGGCTGGGGAATAGGGGGGGGACAGGTGGATTAGTCGGGCAGCTGAGCTTTGAATAGATTGGAGGGGTGCGAGAGTGTTAGAGGCCACAGAGCAGGAGGTTGCAGTAGTCAAGGCGGGAGATGATCAGGGCATGCAGTAGGGTTTTTGCAGATTCTTGGTTTAGGAATGTATGGATCTGTGAAATATTTTTGAGTTGAAGGTGGCAGGAAATGGAAAGGGCTTGGATATGTGGTTTGAAGGAGAGATCAGTGTCAAGGATTACCTCGAGGCAGCGAGCTTGTGGGACTAGGGAGAGTGGGCAGCCGTTTACTGTAATGAATAGGTTCATTTGGGGGGTCGCGTGAGATGGAGGAAAGACAATGAATTCTGTTTTGTCCATGTTAAGTTTTAGAAATCTAGCAGAGAAGAAGGATGAAATAGTGGACAGACATTGAGGGATTCTGGTTAGAAGGGAGGTGATATCTGGTCCAGAGATGTAGATCTGTGTGTCATCAGCATAGAGATGAAACTGAAAACCGTGAGATTCTATGAGCTGTCCCAGGCCAAAAGTGTAAATGGAGAAGAGCAGGGGCCCTAGAACTGAACATTGCGGGACTCCGACAGAAAGGGGGCGAGGTGAGGAGGTGGTGTGTGAGTGGGAGACTCTGAATGTTCGGTCAATTAGGTATGACGAGATCCAGGATAGGGCCAAGTCTGTGATGTCAAGGGATGAGAGGGTCTGTAGTAACAGGGAATGGTCCACTGTGTCAACGGCAGAGGACAGGTCTAGGAGGAGGAGGATAGAGTAGTGTCGCTTGCTCTTGGCGGTTAATAGGTCATTGGTGACCTTAGGGCAGTTTCAGTGGAGTGGTGTTACCGGAAGCCTGATTGTAAGCGGTCGAAGAGGGAGCAAGAAGATAGATGGGAGGACAGTTCAAGATGCATGTATTGGTTCAGTAGTATTGAGGCATAGGGGAGAAGTGATATAGGGCGATAGCTAGATACAGAGGATGGGGAAAGAGAGGGCTTTTTGAGGATAGGTGTGATTGAAGCATGTTTAAAGCTTGAGGGGAAAACACCAGATGTTAGTGATAGATTGAAGAGATGGGTTAGAGTTGGGATGAAGACTGTGGCGAGGTTTGGGATGAAGTGGGAAGGGATCGGGTCACGTGCACAGGTAGTGAGATGCGATCTTGAGAGTAGAGTGGAGAGTCAATCTTCTGTAATGGTGGAGAAGTTGGTTTTGGCGGTGGAGGGCTGGGTAGTTGGGAGGAAGGGCTCTGGGGGTTGTTGACTAAAACTGTCTCTGATGTTCTCAATCTTCTGCTTAAAAAATGAGGCAAAGTCTTCAGCTGAGATGAGTGGGGAGGGAGGAGGTGCTGGGGATGGAGGAGAGAGTTGAAGGTATTGAATAACTGTTTAGGGTTGTGAGACAGGAAGGATATGAGAGATGAGAAGTAGGTTTATTTAGCAGTGATGAGTGTGGTCTTGAAAGTAGTGAGGAACTGTTTGAATGCGGTGAAGTGCTCGTTGGAGGGGTATCTTTTCCATCTCCGCTCAGCAGCCCTGGAAGCTCGCCTCAGTTCTTTGGTCAGGCTGGTGTGCCAGGGTTGTCTGTTGATTTTGCGAGCTTTGGTATGTGTGAGAGGGGCAAGAGATTCCAAAGCTGCAGCTATTATGGTGTTATACAGAGCGGCAGCTTCATCCGCATTGTGCAGGGAACTTAAGTCTGTGAGAGGGAGGAGGGTTTCAGAGAGTGAGTGTAGATCAAGGTGTTTAAGATTTCTGCGAGGGTGTGCCAGTTTGTGGGGTGGGAATTGTAGACAAGGAGTGGAGAGGGAAGAGAATGTGAGTAGATTGTGGTCAGAAAGAGGAAGAGGTGAGTTAGAGAGGTTAGATAGGGAGCAGAGGCGGGTGAAGATGAAGTCTAGTGTGTGACCATCTTTGTGAGTGGCTGCAGAAGACCAGTGAGTGAGGCCGAAGATAGAAGTTTAGTGGCAGCTGAGAGGGAAGTGTCAATGGGGATGTTGAAGTCGCCGATGATGATAGTGGGGATATCCGCAGAAAGGAAATGAAGTAGCCAGGTTCTAAAGTGGTCAAAGAAGGTGGTGGCTGGCCCTGGTGAGTGGTAAATGACAGCCAGTTGGAGGTTGGAGGGGGAGTAGATGCGCACAGAGTGCACCTCAAAGGAAGGGAGGGTAACAGAGGGTGGCAGTGGGATTGGGGTGAAAGAGCAGTTATCTGACAAGAGAAAACCAACACCTCCTCCATGCTTGCTGCTGGGGCGGGATGTGTGAGAATGGTGGAAGCCACCATACGAGAGTGCAGCAGGATAGGCTGTGTTAGAAGGGGTGAACCAGGTTTCAGGGATGGCGAGAAAGGAAAGTTTGTGAGTAATAAAAAGATCATGGATGTTGCAGACAGAGCGAGCGTTCCACAGATCTCCTGTTAGTGGGACTGGGGAAGCGGGGGCTGGGCGAATGGGTAGAAGGCTAGAGAGGTTACGGAAATTTGTGATAGAGCGTGGATGGGAGGTAGAACTGACTGTGGGGATGTGGTGAGGAGGACCAGGATTTGGAGAGATATCACCAGCAGTGAGAAGGAGCAGAGAAAGTGTTAGAAGGTGGGAGCAGAGGATGGCATAAGGTGGCTGTCTGTGCTATGTGCAAGAATATATACTGCTCCTATGTACAAGAATAGAACTACTATAATACTGCTCCTATGTACAAGAATAGAACTACTATAATACTGCTCCTATGCACATTAATATAACTACTATAATACTTTACAGGAATACCAGTTTGCTATGGATAATATTGCCTTTTAACCAGCTATATTTTCATCTCTCATCTCCAGTTTTCTCTTTCAGATTTACCATCTGCTTTTTATCTTATGAATCTCGTAATTAATGTCTCATATATCAGTACAATTCATCTTATAATAAAGTTGCCTGTTATGATTTGTTATTGTTTAATACAAGTTTCCTTTTGTTTTAGTTAAAGTCAGAAGTTTCGGTGTCAGATTTGTGCTCACCTGCTGCCTCCAGGACGCTCTTGGTTGGGTTGGGGCTGACATATAACCATTGGATGTTGCTGCTGTAGACAGACTGGCAGGTAACACTGACAGGTAAGACGTAATTAGGTATTTCGGGGGAATAATTTATAGAACATTTTAACTATAATTAGTTAAGAAGCCTACTTGAGCTAAACCTGTCTGGCTTTAATGTTATAATGCATATTAATGAGGCTCTCTTTACCATACGACGGGCCAGACACATGGTGAGATTATATGATTCACATAGCAATTAAGCAGAACACAGAATTGGAGCGGAGCTATTTTAGTGCATTGCGCATTACTGATACCAATTCCATTAAACTTTCCAGTTAAACTGTGATTTCGAGAAGTTTTTTTGTCTTTCTGAGAAATCCTAGATAGATTCTTTGTAATTAATCCTGTCTTATCCTTTCATCTGTAATGGTGAAGAGGATCTCATATTCTGGATCTCAGGAGACAATTGGGATGGTGCTTAAGTGCAAACATTACCCCTAATAATAAGGTTTAAGTTACATATCTGAAGAGGCACTGTAGACGAATCTACGAAGTAAGGTTTTATATTAATGATCTAATTACCGACAATCTGCAAAGACTTTGAAGAGTTGGGGAAGAAAGTAAAGGAACTGGATGCACAGGTAGTTTTTTCTTCTATCCTTCCAGTAGACGGGCATGGCACCAGGAGATGGAACAGGATCCTTGATGCAAACAACTGGCTAAGACGATGGTGCAGACAACAAGGATTCGGATTCCTGGACCACGGTGTGAATTACTTGTACGATGGACTCCTCGCCAGAGACGGACTACACCTCAACAAACCTGGGAAACACACATTCGCCAGAAGACTCGCTACACTCATCAGGAGGGCGTTAAACTAGAAGAAGAGGGGACGGGAAGAAAAACATTAGACTTGAACAAAGAAGATCCAGGAAAACATACTCAGAAGGGAGGTAAGAACATTTCTAAAACAATCCACAGCGAGGAGATTGGAACAAAACAAAATCCTCTAAACTGCATGCTTGCAAACGCCAGAAGCCTGACAAACAAGATGGAAGAACTAGAAGCAGAAATATCTACAGGTAACTTTGACATAGTGGGAATAACCGAGACATGGTTAGATGAAAGCTATGACTGGGCAGTTAACTTACAGGGTTACAGTCTGTTTAGAAAGGATCGTAAAAATCGGAGAGGAGGAGGGGTTTGTCTCTATGTAAAGTCTTGTCTAAAGTCCACTTTAAGGGAGGATATTAGCGAAGGAAATGAGGATGTCGAGTCCATATGGGTCGAAATTCATGGAGGGAAAAATGGTAACAAAATTCTCATTGGGGTCTGTTACAAACCCCCAAATATAACAGAAACCATGGAAAGTCTACTTCTAAAGCAGATAGATGAAGCTGCAACCCATAATGAGGTCCTGGTTATGGGGGACTTTAACTACCCGGATATTAACTGGGAAACAGAAACCTGTGAAACCCATAAAGGCAACAGGTTTCTGCTAATAACCAAGAAAAATTATCTTTCACAATTGGTGCAGAATCCAACCAGAGGAGCAGCACTTTTAGACCTAATACTATCTAATAGACCTGACAGAATAACAAATCTGCAGGTGGTCGGGCATCTAGGAAATAGCGACCACAATATTGTACAGTTTCACCTGTCTTTCACTAGGGGGACTTGTCAGGGAGTCACAAAAACACTGAACTTTAGGAAGGCAAAGTTTGACCAGCTTAGAGATGCCCTTAATCTGGTAGACTGGGACAATATCCTCAGAAATAAGAATACAGATAATAAATGGGAAATGTTTAAGAACATCCTAAATAGGCAGTGTAAGCGGTTTATACCTTGTGGGAATAAAAGGACTAGAAATAGGAAAAACCCAATGTGGCTAAACAAAGAAGTAAGACAGGCAATTAACAGTAAAAAGAAAGCATTTGCACTACTAAAGCAGGATGGCACCATTGAAGCTCTAAAAAACTATAGGGAGAAAAATACTTTATCTAAAAAACTAATTAAAGCTGCCAAAAAGGAAACAGAGAAGCACATTGCTAAGGAGAGTAAAACTAATCCCAAACTGTTCTTCAACTATATCAATAGTAAAAGAATAAAAACTGAAAATGTAGGCCCCTTAAAAAATAGTGAGGAAAGAATGGTTGTAGATGACGAGGAAAAAGCTAACATATTAAACACCTTCTTCTCCACGGTATTCACGGTGGAAAATGAAATGCTAGGTGAAATCCCAAGAAACAATGAAAACCCTATATTAAGGGTCACCAATCTAACCCAAGAAGAGGTGCGAAACCGGCTAAATAAGATTAAAATAGATAAATCTCCGGGTCCGGATGGCATACACCCACGAGTACTAAGAGAACTAAGTAATGTAATAGATAAACCATTATTTCTTATTTTTAGGGACTCTATAGAGACAGGGTCTGTTCCGCAGGATTGGCGCATAGCAAATGTGGTGCCAATATTCAAAAAGGGCTCTAAAAGTGAACCTGGAAATTATAGGCCAGTAAGTCTAACCTCTATTGTTGGTAAAATATTTGAAGGGTTTCTGAGGTATGTTATTCTGGATTATCTCAATGAGAATAACTGTTTAACTCCATATCAGCATGGGTTTATGAGAAATCGCTCCTGTCAAACCAATCTAATCAGTTTTTATGAAGAGGTAAGCTATAGGCTGGACCACGGTGAGTCATTGGACGTGGTATATCTCGATTTTTCCAAAGCGTTTGATACCGTGCCGCACAAGAGGTTGGTACACAAAATGAGAATGCTTGGTCTGGGGGAAATTGTGTGTAAATGGGTTAGTAACTGGCTTAGTGATAGAAAGCAGAGGGTGGTTATAAATGGTATAGTCTCTAACTGGGTCGCTGTGACCAGTGGGGTACCGCAGGGGTCAGTATTGGGACCTGTTCTCTTCAACATATTCATTAATGATCTGGTAGAAGGTTTACACAGTAAAATATCGATATTTGCAGATGATACAAAACTATGTAAAGCAGTTAATACAAGAGAAGATAGTATTCTGCTACAGATGGATCTGGATAAGTTGGAAACTTGGGCTGAAAGGTGGCAGATGAGGTTTAACAATGATAAATGTAAGGTTATACACATGGGAAGAAGGAATCAATGTCACCATTACACACTGAATGGGAAACCACTGGGTAAATCTGACAGGGAGAAGGACTTGGGGATCCTAGTTAATGATAAACTTACCTGGAGCAGCCAGTGCCAGGCAGCAGCTGCCAAGGCAAACAGGATCATGGGGTGCATTAAAAGAGGTCTGGATACACATGATGAGAGCATTATACTGCCTCTGTACAAATCCCTAGTTAGACCGCACATGGAGTACTGTGTCCAGTTTTGGGCACCGGTGCTCAGGAAGGATATAATGGAACTAGAGAGAGTACAAAGGAGGGCAACAAAATTAATAAAGGGGATGGGAGAACTACAATACCCAGATAGATTAGCGAAATTAGGATTATTTAGTCTAGAAAAAAGACGACTGAGGGGCGATCTAATAACCATGTATAAGTATATAAGGGGACAATACAAATATCTCGCTGAGGATCTGTTTATTCCAAGGAAGGTGACGGGCACAAGGGGGCATTCTTTGCGTCTGGAGGAGAGAAGGTTTTTCCACCAACATAGAAGAGGATTCTTTACTGTTAGGGCAGTGAGAATCTGGAATTGCTTGCCTGAGGAGGTGGTGATGGCGAACTCAGTCGAGGGGTTCAAGAGAGGCCTGGATGTCTTCCTGGAGCAGAACAATATTGTATCATACAATTAGGTTCTGTAGAAGGACGTAGATCTGGGGATTTATTATGATGGAATATAGGCTGAACTGGATGGACAAATGTCTTTTTTCGGCCTTACTAACTATGTTACTATGTTACTATGTAATGCCAGGATTCATTAGTGATCGGGATAAGGTAGATATTGGGATAGTGTGGAACAGTTTTGTTACCCACTTCTCCTGGATCTAGAGATGATTGATATGTATTGCTCCAGCAGTTGTTGGCTCTCTTTGTACTCCTGCGCTTCCGGCTGCAGCAGCAACCTGATGCACCTCTGTTTACTCACTGTCGCAGTCCACATAGGCCAGCTCAGTTGATGGGTCACTACTGAAATATTTACGTTGGGTGCATTCCCAGACTACCTTTTTCTTCTTCCTTGTACACGCTGACCTGCTCTTCTAAATACCTAGTTCACTCCGTTTTATCGCTGGGCTAATTCTGTAATATTTAACTTCGCTACATGCTCAATTCTCCCACATTGCTGGTGATCTCTGCCATACGCCTGGACCAGTTCTGTTAATTTGGACTCTGGTACACATTGTTTTCTGCTCTGCTGAATTTCTGGGCTTGGTCTATGATATATTACTCTGTTGCAAATCAAGCTCAGGTACACTACTGTGTCAGTTCTGTATTGTACACTATTGCAAACTTAGCTTTGCCAAATCAATGGGTCAAAGCTGCTATACTGCTGTGCCAGCTATGTATTCAAATTATCTGAAAACTCATCTCTTTTACTTTTCTGAGTATATTCTGCAGGTCCTATTCTGCCTCTGAACCTCCATTTCTTCATCACTGAATTTACTATGCTCCCTTATGGATTACAAGTCTGCCTCTGACTAATCAGTCTCCATTGTTCCATCTGTACCACACACTGTATATAAGTAACATAGTAACATAGTAACATAGTTAGTAAGGCCGAAAAAAGACATTTGTCCATCCAGTTCAGCCTATATTCCATCATAATAAATCCCCAGATCTACGTCCTTCTACAGAACCTAATTGTATGATACAATATTGTTCTGCTCCAGGAAGACATCCAGGCCTCTCTTGAACCCCCCGACTGAGTTCGCCATCACCACCTCCTCAGGCAAGCAATTCCAGATTCTCACTGCCCTAACAGTAAAGAATCCTCTTCTATGTTGGTGGAAAAACCTTCTCTCCTCCAGACGCAAAGAATGCCCCCTTGTGCCCGTCACCTTCCTTGGTATAAACAGATCCTCAGTGAGATATTTGTATTGTCCCCTTATATACTTATACATGGTTATTAGATCGCCCCTCAGTCGTCTTTTTTCTAGACTAAATAATCCTAATTTCGCTAATCTATCTGGGTATTGTAGTTCTCCCATCCCCTTTATTAATTTTGTTGCCCTCCTTTGTACTCTCTCTAGTTCCATTATATCCTTCCTGAGCACCGGTGCCCAAAACTGGACACAGTACTCCATGTGCGGTCTAACTAGGGATTTGTACAGAGGCAGTATAATGCTCTCATCATGTGTATCCAGACCTCTTTTAATGCACTCCATGATCCTGTTTGCCTTGGCAGCTGCTGCCTGGCACTGGCTGCTCCAGGTAAGTTTATCATTAACTAGGATCCCGAAGTCCTTCTCACTGTCAGATTTACCCAGTGGTTTCCCGTTCAGTGTGTAATGGTGATATTGATTCCCTCTTCCCATGTGTATAACCTTACATTTATCATTGTTAAACCTCATCTGCCACCTTTCAGCCCAAGTTTCCAACTTATCCAGATCCATCTGTAGCAGAATACTATCTTCTCTTGTATTAACTGCTTTACATAGTTTTGTATCATCTGCAAATATCGATATTTTACTGTGTAAACCTTCTACCAGATCATTAATGAATATGTTGAAGAGAACAGGTCCCAATACTGACCCCTGCGGTACCCCACTGGTCACAGCGACCCAGTTAGAGACTATACCATTTATAACCACCCTCTGATTTCTATCACTAAGCCAGTTACTAACCCATTTACACACAATTTCCCCCAGACCAAGCATTCTCATTTTGTGTACCAACCTCTTGTGCGGCACGGTATCAAACGCTTTGGAAAAATCGAGATATACCACGTCCAATGACTCACCGTGGTCCAGCCTATAGCTTACCTCAGGAAGGATATAATGGAACTAGAGAGAGTACAAAGGAGGGCAACAAAATTAATAAAGGGGATGGGAGAACTACAATACCCAGATAGATTAGCGAAATTAGGATTATTTAGTCTAGAAAAAAGACGACTGAGGGGCGATCTAATAACCATGTATAAGTATATAAGGGGACAATACAAATATCTCGCTGAGGATCTGTTTATACCAAGGAAGGTGACGGGCACAAGGGGGCATTCTTTGCGTCTGGAGGAGAGAAGGTTTTTCCACCAACATAGAAGAGGATTCTTTACTGTTAGGGCAGTGAGAATCTGGAATTGCTTGCCTGAGGAGGTGGTGATGGCGAACTCAGTCGAGGGGTTCAAGAGAGGCCTGGATGTCTTCCTGGAGCAGAACAATATTGTATCATACAATTATTAGGTTCTGTAGAAGGACGTAGATCTGGGTATTTATTATGATGGAATATAGGCTGAACTGGATGGACAAATGTCTTTTTTCGGCCTTACTAACTATGTTACTATGTTACTATGTTACCTCTTCATAAAAACTGATTAGATTGGTTTGACAGGAGCGATTTGGTTTATCGGTGCTCATCCGGACCAGGGACTTTGAGGATCGATCTTACATAACATGTTTTTGCACCATCAGCAGCTTCTTATAGTTCCTTTTTCAAGATCTTTTTAATCTTGTTTTCTGAGTTAGTGATCAACAAATCTGCCAATATTTGAATTCACTCATTCTCTTGAATTCTCTTAATTTTTTGAGTTTATCCATTATTATGAACAGAGACCAATGCATAACAAATGTAGGAAAAAAAATATTACACCATTTGCCACTCACTTGTCCTTTCTCCGCAAATGGTGTCTGGTCCGTGCCACAGACCACAGTCTAGTCACCGGAGAAAACAGTCCAAACAACAATCTGGTCATCATCGCAGCTCTCTCGTGACACCACAAAGTGCATTGTGATGTTAGAGCCCTATTTAATGCTGGGAACCTGGAGCCCCTGCCTCTGATTGGGTGGCTGGGCTGTCACTTAAAATACTGACAGCCCAACACATTCTATAGGACAGCTGAGCTGTCACTCATCACGTCCCTAGGACACTGTGAATGTTGGAATAGGAGGCTTTGGTGATGGGACAGGTGAGTGACAAAGTGAGTATTGCTATTAGTTTTTATTGCTTTTTCTGCGCTCTACAATCATTAAAATGGTGGAATATGCTTAGAGTTCAGGAGAATCTCATTTTAAATTCACCATGAACTGATTTACTCATGTCTGGTATTAATTAATAAAAATACACATTATTTTGACCCAATGCTGGAGTCTTTTTCAAGTAGGTAGCCCAAAACTCCTCCTAAAGGGACATAAGATGCTGTCACGCAGTGTGTAGGAAAGGCTAAGTGCAACACAAAAGTCTGCCCCTTCGTCCCTATATAGGTTCTGCACCTATCTCTGAGCAGGATACCTAATCCCTGCCTTACCCTGGCAATAAGCCTTGCACCATGAAGGACAGGATGAGGGCTAGTCAATCCCCACTATCACTAAACACAGATGGGATAAACAAACAAGAGAAACACTTTGCTTGAGTAGACTCAGAGAGAAATATAAACATTCTCTAAACACCAGAGAGGAAGATAACTGACTGCTATAGGTCCAAGCCACAACAGGGAACTGGAAGTAGCAAAATTACCCGAAACTTCCAGCAGCAAGCTGGAAGTTATAAACACCTTGGTCCAAGTGTGTCAACTAGAGCCGGAGTAAGTTTGCCACTTGGTCCTAGAGTCAAAAGGCCCAGGAAGAAGTTTGCAAAGCAAACTGCTGAGACCTTCTGCAGTCAGACGCAGAGCGACCCGTTACCTGTGCTCCAGTCATGCTATGACGAGAAGACTATTAGTTAATGTATCTGATGAAGAACCCAGCTCTGGGTAGAAACTTTTTTTATATTTGTTAGTAAATACATTCTAAAGACAAAAGAACATTTTCGGAAGAATTTTATTCCTAAGCTTATTAAAAGCAGAGTCTCGGTTGCATGGTGATTTTTGTGTTTCTTTTTCTGATAAATGTATCATTGTTGGGAGTTTGATCACCGGGACTTCCCTGGATCTTGAGAACAGGTGAATCAAAGTTACTTTAATAAATGGAACTTATTCACTGTTTGGGCACATTTTCTCACAACCAGTAAATTTATATAGGAAACTTCATTTTCAGGATCTGTTTGAGTCAAAACAGACATATATTTGGTATATTATGACTCTTCGGACATCAGTTTGATTGTCCATACATCATTTTTACAGGGTGTGTGCTATAAATAGTCTTTCCATTAAAAACATTCTTATTCACAATGATATAACGTGTGGCTGGTACTATAAACTCTGCAACACTAAAAAGGAAACATGGTATGAAATCTGTGCAATCCGGAAGGTAGGATCTGCCGATTTATGTGCAGGTGTTTTGGTATGGGCTGCGTTACAGCAAAGGATGATACATCTACCGTTTAGGAGTCTGGAAACATTAGACTCGAGTTCTTCTAGAGGTCATTTCTATTGTCTCAAGTTTATTAGACTGGGGATTCCTGTTTAAAATATTTTATTGTTTTTTTAGAACTATTGAAATATTTCTAATTTAAAACAATAAATACCATATATGATGGATCAGTTGTTCTCCTATGATTGCTACAGATAAGGTGACTTTCAGAATAGTGTGCTTGCTATAAGCCTGACAGTAAGTGACCTCAATCCTGGGATTTCAGTACCATGTATTGGTTCACTGAACTGGTTTTTGTTTCCCCCTTCGATGATTGATGTGATAAAATACTGTATATGCTGTTTAAAAAAAAGAAAAAAGAAAAAGAAAAATCAATAGTTCTCCAGACCAGACAAAAATAAAAGTACTTGTTTGAGAAATTAACTCCTTGGACGATTGTGATCGTATTTGATTATTTATTTATTAATTTTCATTCTAACCTCTGGCCACATTTTTTAGTAATCATATCACATATAGAATATTTGATATCACCTGTACGGCTATATGGCTCCACTGCTGGGCTCTGATTCCTTCTTTTATGACATAACGGACTCTCCTCTGGACTAATTTACATAATTCAAGCAATCCTGAACTAACTATACACACGCTTGTCTTAGTGTTACGTGATATGTCCTGTCCTTGTCTACCTGCAGTCCATCTGAATGTCCAGTTCTCCACTGTTCCATGTGCCAATCGGCAAGTCCTGTCCGCTGTACCATCCATCGCCTTTGATCCTGACTCTAGTGATTCCACCTCACCAGGTGACCTCCAAAAAATATAGGACTGAAGGATTTGACCATAAAATGTTTGTATGCAGATTGCAACGCCAAAAAGATCAGAGTGTTTTTATTTACTATCATATACAGTGGGTGAAAAGAATACTGACCACATCACCAATTTTCTAAGTAAATATATTTATAAAGGTGTGTCACGGTTCACACCATGCTGCCAACAATATGTCATGGATCCCCACAATATGTCGGGGATCCTGGGGTGGATACCTTTATCGTCCCCACTACTCACACCAATTTGTCATGAACCGGGGTGGTTTGGTCGCCCGGGTTCCTTCTGAAGGGGATTTATCTATATCCCACTTCTCAGTTCCGATTTGGAACTTGCAGCACTCTGGCGCCCCCTTTTACCCTCAGGTCAGATTAGGTACTGCACCTAGGGTAACTAGTCGCCAGAAAGGCTGCTTGCTATGTACTGGCTATTGGGCACGCTGCAGCAAGGGCGATACAACTACTCCCACACAGGCTGAAACAATAATTATCAACGCCGCCATTGTTACAAAGATTCCCAATCGCACAGAACAAAGTATGCTGCCACCAGCTCCGATTTCCAAAGGATTAACGAGTACCGATCCAACCCAAATCAGTAGCGTAATTCACTTCAGAGGAAGTGACAGTTCTTTATAGAGCAGGAAAAGACAAGCTAGTAAATTATATATTTTACTCCATAAAAAGATAGGCAGAGTTTACAAAGTATTAAAGATATTATAAAGAAGACAGAATCATGTGTACAATAAAGATTACAAATAAAATAAGGATTACAATGGAAAAACACTTACAAAGTGTTCAGATCATTTCATATCATCATGGCTGGCCTGTGGGGTTTGAAGGATCCACACATCAAAATGCATGTCCCATCCATATAACAGCTACATCCCGGACAAAAAGACACAGCTGAAATGCTGTTTCCCTAAGATATTCTTAGCCCAAAGCCCAGGCACTCCCCCTGTGATGACATCACTTAGAAGCTGAGACCTCTTTACTTACAGCTATAGTATCTATGTTTATGCATAACTTGCTGTGTAAAGCTCGCATAAGTACGACACTGCTTAGTGAGAAATCCGCGCTTTGCACTCGGTGCTGCTATATATACCTTTAATAGAACAAAGAAACTCAGGGCTTCCACACCAGTTTTGGCTGGTATTAGATGGGAGGAGGGAATGAGTAGTTTGCAGCTAAGCCATAAAACTGCTCACACATTGGTATCAAGTTGCACAGAATATCCGCCATAGGGCTTTGTTTGTTGTATGAGCAAATGCAGAGGGGGAGAAAGGGGGGTTGAAGCTGCTGCATGTGTGTCTGTGCCAGGTACCATCTAGAACTAATCTCACATTATGACATTTTTACATTATCATGACACCTCCCCCCTTTGGACTGCGCTACGGAGGCAGAATCTCTCGGTACTCATCCATACACACCTCAGCAGGTTCACCCTGGTGGGACAACCCATCTGCATTGCCAGGCTCTGGCTTCATGGACTTCCCACCTACCCGCTGGCCCAGGAAGTGGACCTCTCTCATGCCCATCTGGACCCTTCCCAGCTTGATGGTCAGACCGGCTTGGTGAATTTGCCTGAGCACTTCCTCAAGATGCTGCGGGTGTTCATCCCAGGAGGAACTGAAGATGGCAATGTCATCTAGGTATGCCACCGCATACTTCTCCAGTCCCTGAAGCAGGTGGTTGACCATCCACTGGAAAGCGGCAGGGGCATTCTTCATAGCGGAGGGCATGACCGTGGACTCGTACAGTCCAATGGGTGTGTTAAAGGCAAACTTCTGTGCCTCGGAGCTCAGGGTAATCTGCCAGTATCCTCGACTCAGGTCCATTATGGTTAGATATTTTGCACCAGCTAACCGCTCAAGCAGCTCCTCGATGCACGGCATTGGGTGTGCATCAGAGGCTGTGATGGCGTTGAGCCCCCTGTAGTCCACGCAGAACCGGTCCGTTCCTTCTTTGGCATGAGAACTACAGGTGAGGCCCACGCGCTCTTTGACAGTTGAATCACCCACAGCTATAATATATCATCAATCTCCTGGCGCATAACCTGCTGCACCTCATCTGAGATCCGATAAGGTGTTTGCCGTAGTGGGGCATGATTCCCGGTGTCCACCTCATGAACCGCTGACATCTTCCTTCCTGGTCAGTTGGAGAACACAGCCCGGAAGGGTTCCAGCTTGGTCCGCAACTGCGACCGTTCATGATGAGCCTTCATCATGTAAATGTGAAAGGCCTTTGGCCTACCCTGAGCATGGTCAAGCGTGACCACGTAGGTGACTGGGTTGAGCTGTTGGTGAATGACATACGGGCTTTCCCAGGCTGCCTGAAGCTTATCCTTTGATACAGGGACCAGCACCCACACCTTTTGACCCACATGGTAGATCCGCTCCTGGGCGTTCTGGTTGTACCAATGCTTCTGATCAGCCTGAGCCTGCGTCATGTTGTCATGCACCAACTGCGTCAAGGTCTGCATTTTGTCACAGAAGCGCATGACATACTCCCCTATGGACATTTTATTAGGGTTTGCCTCTTTTTCCCTGGATTCCCATACCAACCCAAGGGGTCCCCGGACTTGCCTGCCGTACAGGAGCTCGAAGGGGGAGCACCCCGTCGAGGCCTGCGGAACCTCTCAGTAAGCGAATAGCAGGTGTGGGAGGTACCGCTCCCAGTCGCGTCTTTGGGTCTCAACCAGCATGCTTAGCATCTGTTTGAGGGTACCATTGAAGCGCTCACACAAGCCATTGGTCTGTGGGTGATATACACTCGATACCAGATGCTTCACGTGCATTTTCTTACAGAGAGCCTCCATTAGGTGAGACATGAATTGGGTCCCTTGATCGGTAAGCATCTCCCTGGGAAACACTACCCATTAAAAGATAGTCAACAGTGCATCCACCACGTTATCTACCCTAGTGGAGGACAGAGAACTGCTTCTGGTTACCGGGTAGCATAGTCTACCACAGTGAGGACATAAAGCTTTCCAGAGCTGCTAGGTATGGCCAGTGGCCCACAATGTCCACCATATTCCTCTGGAAAGGCTCCTCTATCACTGGCAAAGGGATCAGGGGAGCCTTAAGAGCAGGCCCCACCTTCCCCACTCTTTGACAGGTGATACAGGAGCTGCATTAATTTGTCACATCTTTCCCTATCTTGGGCCAATAGAAGTGTTGAGGCCTTAGTTTTGCTGTTCCCCAAGTGTCAAGCGAGCAGGATCTCATGGGCAATCCGCAACAACTCACCCCGAAATTGGTGTGGGATGACCAGCTGTCTTCCCCTCAACCACTCCTTTTGCGATTTTCCAGGTCTTCCAGTACAACCTCCCTCATTCCCAGAACACCCTTCTCCTTATCAGTCACGGAGGTGGGCATCTCGGCAAGTTGTCTCAAATTCTCCAGGCTCGCATCTGAGTGCAGAGCAGCCTGGAACTCCTGGATAGGGGCAGCCAGAAGCGACGTCAGGGTCCCTTCCCCACGGGAACCCTCTGGAACCTGCTCTGGGTCCAACTCTGGTTCAGCCACGCCTGTGACTGAGGAGGGTCCAGAAGGCAGAACGGTATCTGCATTCCAGGCACTTTGACTGCGGTTGACAGCAGCTATGTAGGCTGTCTCCCTGGGGATTTCCACAGACCCATCAGCCAACGCTGCTATGGGTACTGTTTCCCCATCCACCCCCAACATCTCAGAAGCAGTGCTACTTATGGGGCAGTTACCTTCCTCTATGTCACTGATCAGTTGCACGGCATCACCTTCCTCACGGTTCCACTGCATCTCCCCATTTCCCTGAGCACCATTGCTTACTCCTGCTAGGTGTTCCTCAGTCATCCCACCCCACGGAGTGATGTGGCTAAGCACTCCTGCACCTGTGAACACATCATTCCTAGGAAACAAATGGTTATCAGGTAAAACATGCATATTTTCATCATCCGCATCATCAGCATTACTCCCGGCATTTTCTGAAAAATCATTATCAAGTACATCATTAATCGGTAAAGCATTGTCAAGTAACACATTCAATTTCCCATCACCATCATCAGCATTCAATAGGAGAGGGGAGTCAGGGACATAATATGCAACAATTCTCCCCAAATCAGTCCCCAATAAAACATCAGTGGGCAAGTTATCTGACAGCCCCACTTCCTTCACCCTGCTCCTGGCACCCCAGTCTATATACACCCGAGCAATTCGCAAGGGAGAGCTGAGGCCCCCAATCCTGGTGACAGTCAGGGATTTCCCCGGAATTATCTCTTCAGGGGCTGCCAGTTCGGGTCAGATGAGGGTTCGTTCAGCCGCAGTGTCTTTGAGGCCTGTAGCAACATGGCCTTCCACGGTGACTTGCTGCACATTGTCACACATCCTCCCAACTGCCCCACCCACCAAAAGAACTGCTTCATTAGGCCCTGGGGCCTTGGCTGGGGGGTTACTCTGCTTCTCTGGACACAGGGAGCTGATGTGACCAGTCCACTTGCAGGAGAAACACTGACGAGGGTCGGTGGTAGGTCTGATGCTGTTGGCAACAAGGACAGGGCCTCTGTTGTGTTGGCTGGAAGGGGTACTGGTGTTGGTTGCAGGCTTACCCCCTCTCCAGCTGGCGGTGGCTGGCTTCCGCACTTCCGATTTACGGTTGGCCTCATAAGAATCGGCAATCTGGGCTGCTTTAGTAAGGTCTTTGGGCTCTCTGTCCATCACGAACTGTTGCACCTCAGCTGGGCAAAGATGTAAGAATTGGTCTTTGATCATCAAGTCCCACAGCTGTGCAAAGGTGGTCACTGACAGTCCTTGGATCCACTGGTCAAAGTGGGTCCCGAGTCCATGCGCCACATCACTGTAACTGTCATGTGGGCCACGTTGGAAGTTCCGGAACTTTCTACAGTAAACCTCAGGTGTAAGCTGGCACTTGGTTATCAGGGCCTGCTTTATGGCCTCATAATCACCATCTTGTTCTTGAAAGAGAGCAGCAAACACCTCCAGAGCTTTGCCTCATAGCCCTGGGGTCAGGTATCGGGCCCATTCGTTCCCAGGCAACCGGTACTGTCTGCAGGCTTTCTCAAAGGCCTGCTGGAAAGTGTCCAAGTCCTCATCCTTTTCCATCACAGGAAAGTACTCTTACTGGGGTTTAGGGGTTTGAGTGCTGTTGGGCTCGCCGCTGGACTGGGATGACCTCTGCACCTGGGTTGGGCTAACTCCAGCCGGTGCTCCAGCTCCGCTTGCCACTCTGCTCTCTCCAGCTTAGGTCGGCGCTCGTGGTATTGCTGGATCAGCTGTAGACGTCTGCAGCGCCCCAGAGATCTGGTCGTTGCAGTAATGTCGCTCTGCCACTAAGGGGAGTGATGGTACGTCTGATGGCACTAAAGGAGTTCTACTGACCAGGTATCACCAAGCACACACTACACTTCACACTCCGGCCACTAGGGGGAGCAAAAGGCTTATTTATTGGGCCACTTCTCACATTGGTAAAACTAGGGGTCGGACAGGAAGTTAGGCAGGACGAAGCCTGGGAGAGCTCCAGGGAGGACCTGTCAGAACTGGGAAATCTGGCAGGTACCTAGTGAAAGGACAGATTGTTACGGAACCGCGCCTGCACTACCTTGCGGCGGTATCCTAAGAAAGAGAGAAGAAAGGAAGGATATTGTGGAACAGTGAGAAACGAGATCAGCACAAAGGAGATCCAGTAGGAGTCGTGCCCCGAGAACGGCAACATCTTACTGAGGCGCATAGCCGGTGGCCAGAGCACCGAAGAAGTAACAGTCTCCACGCATTACTTCAAACAGCGGCAGGACAGTTAATTACAGGTTGGCTGTCTACCATACACCTAAGAAGGACATAGGAGGCAATCGTGGGAGAGGGGCGACACTAGGGTTCCAGAATAACTCCAGGCCTACCTGTCATAAAGTTGCGTCCTAGCCATAACATACCTGGGGGACGGAGAAGAGAAAGATCTAGAACGAACGAGAACAGAAGTTGTGAGGACTATCCTGAATGCTCAGCAGGGAAACACTACAACACACAGGCGCTAGTGGGTAGACACTGATTTCCACCTGCAAAGGGAACTCTGGATGTGCCTTCGGACCGGCCGGTCTCAGACAGCCCTGTTGAAAGTGCCCTGGATTGAGGATCCTGAAACCTTCAGTAAAAGGTAAAGAAACTGAACCCTGTGTCCTCGTTATTCCTCGCACTACGCACCATCATCCTTTATTGGACGCCCCTTAGCAGGGTCACGGACCGGGTCCAGCCACCGTGACAACCCCAGAACTGAGACAGAAAGGACCGGTACCAAGTAACCTGTGGCCCTGTGTCTGGGGGCAATCCACATCCATCACGGTCGTTGGCGGGGAGTTGTTCCAAGGCTGCGAGCAGGTTGCGGTCCAATGCATCCTGGTTGCAAGTAGGTCCTAGCATTCAGTGGTTGGACCTCTGCTGCAGCACCATTTTTGCTTGTGCTGGCATCTGTGGCCACTGGGCTCTGAGATCAGGCCTGGTCTGCTTCAAATTGCACCAGCTCCGTGACCATTTGAGCCTTGCTTTTGCCATGGGGGTCCAGGCCATGGTATGTGCATACTCCAGCAAGAGTGTCCTTCTTCTGGTGGGTGTATCAAGCTTCACCTTTTGCAGCCATCATTGCCAAATAAAAGATAGGATAGAAAAACGAAGAGAAGGGTAGGGGGTAATCGCAAGTACACATTGTATCGTCTCAGGACTAGTAAACACTGAGCTTGCTCTCCAAACTTATTTGTGCATAGTACTCTCCAGAACTGTGTAAGTTTATAGTGAGAGGAATGATTGCTCAAACCAGATTACTAATTGTTAGGGCTAGCGGAACGCACCAAATAATAAGACAGATAGAGTATGGTGCGTTCGCAGCCCGGGGTCCACCGTGCAGAGATGGAACCTGCTGCCAAGTAATGACGGACTATATGGCGGTACTCATAAGTATACACACGTGGGTTAAACTTCACCCAGCGTGAAGGAAGCGATCCTGTTGCGTCACAGGACCGCGGTACCGCACATAGAGCGCGAGCAAGTAGTCAGCGAACTCAAGCCCAACTAGGATTGAAGTCCGATTAGACACTTGCTGGCACAACACCGCAACTGGGTGTGTAAAGAAACTAAATAACAATTTAAAGGCACAAGAGTGCATGCGGTGCCGCACTGACGAACGCCACTAACCACCCAGGCTTGGGTAAGGAAAGCACAGAGGAAGTGCATGGCGCCGTACTGGCGATCACAGCAACTGGACGCTGTAATGTGTGATTAGTGCTGTAGGCTAAGTCGGGCGCTAGATAGCAACCATACTACTTCCGCGAACAGGCATTCAATAGGGTAGGGGTATCCAAGGACGACTTGCACTCACAACATACACACATTAACAATTGTACACTAGCGCATGGCCGTGCGGTCATGCGCAGTTTATATAGTTGCAGCACAGGAAGTGGCCACAGAAACTTTGCCCTTCCAAGACCTGCCAAGAGGACCAATGGAATGTGCTGCAGAGCCTGAGCACATGGCCCTCGATCTCCAACGGGAGATCTTGCCCTGGGCATACTCAGTGTGTGCAGACAAGGACTTAGTCCCAGAGAAGTCCGTTCGCTGCTGACCAGCACTGGCTTTAATGGCAGAAGCTGAAGAAGCAGCAGTAACTCTCTGTACAGAGTGAGACTGAGCAAGACGCTGGGACCGACGTCCTTGCTGAGCAGACTCCACTGCGGCTGGATGAGAATGGGAGACCGCAGCAGAGATGGCTCGAGATTCCCCCTGTGCAGAAGCGGGAACTCGAGACCTAACATTACTCCCCCTCCTAGGGCCCCCCCCTCCTTGGGCCTCGCTACGCTCAAAGGCAGCAATGAGCTGTGGGGCCCGAATGTTTTCAGCAGGCTCCCATGACCTGTCCTCCGGGCCATAACCCTTCCAATCCACCAGATAGAACTTTTTGCCGCGTACCACCTTGCACCCCAAAATAGCATTCACCTCGTAATCGTCCGTAGACGAACCCGATGTCCCGGCAGATGACTCGGAAAACCGGGACATGTATTCGGGTTTCAAGAGGGACACATGAAAGGTGTCGGTGATACCCAAGCGTGGAGGAAGAGCCAAACGGTAGACCACAGGATTAACCCATTCGAGAACCTTGAAGGGACCCAAGTAGCGAGGAGCAAACTTAGTGGACTCAACTCGCAGCCTGATGTTACGGGCGTAGAACCAAACCAAGTCGCCAGGAGCAAAGGTCGGAGCGGGGCGCCGATGAACATCGGCGGAGGACCTCATTCTCTCCTTGGAGGCCCGAATGGCATCCTGCGTGCGGTCCCAAATGTCGCGTGCCTCCACAGCCCAGTCTGCCACCCTGGAGTCAGCAGAAGACACAGGCATGGGCACAGGAACACGCGGATGCTGGCCGTAATTTAGGAGGAATGGAGTCTGACCGGTGGAGTCGGCTACGGCATTGTTAAGTGCAAACTCTGCCCACGGTAGCAAGGATGCCCAGTCATCCTGCCTGGCAGAAACAAAATGTCGTAAATATGTGACCAAGGTCTGGTTGGCCCTCTCTACCAACCCATTCGTCTCGGGATGATATGCCGAAGAGAGATTTACCTCAATACTGAGTAGACGACAAAGCTCTCTCCAGAATCGAGACGCAAACTGGGGACCCCGGTCACTAACAATTTTTTCTGGCATACCGTGTAGGCGAAAGATATGCTTGACGAACAAAACAGCCAACGCCCGTGCAGAAGGTAGCCGTGGAAGAGGTACATAGTGCACCATTTTGTAAAAATGGTCGGTGATCACCCAGATAATGGTGCAGTTACGAGACTTGGGTAAGCCCACCACAAAGTCCATCCCGACCATCTCCCAGGGCCTGTCCGCCACCGGCAGAGGATAAAGCAAACCAGCTGGCCGTTGCCGAGGAGTCTTGTTCTTGGCGCAAGAGACACACGACCGAACATACTCTGCGACATCACGAGCCATATGCGGCCACCAGTATGTCCTCGCCAGTAACTCAGATGTCCTTTTGGTACCAAAATGTCCACCCACCCTGGACGAGTGTGCCCAAGAGAGAACCTCCGGTCGCAAACTGGATGGAACAAAAGTCTTGCCCGGGGGCACAGACTCTAGCGAAACTGGGGCTACAGTTCTCAAGCTCTCGGTGGGGACAATAAGCCGAGGCTCCTCCTCCTCCTCCGCAGATGACACAACGGAGCGAGAGAGAGCGTCGGCCCGAATGTTCTTCTCCCCAGAAAGAAAATGGAGGGTGAAATGAAACCGGGAGAAGAATAAGGACCATCTGGCCTGGCGAGAATTCAACCGCTGGGCTGTCTGCAGGTACACCAAATTTTTATGGTCTGTGAAGACTTGGAAGGGAAAACGTGCTCCCTCCAAGAGATGTCTCCACTCCGAGAAAGCCAACTTCATGGCTAGCAACTCCCTGTCCCCGATGGAATAATTCCTCTCTGCTGGTGAGAAGGTCTTGGAGAAAAAGAAGCAAGGATGCTTCCGACCTTGAGCATCCTTTTGGAAGAGGACTGCTCCTGCACCAACAGAAGAGGCATCCACCTCCATGATAAATGGCTTATCAACATCGGGGCGATGTAGGATGGGAGCGCTAGCGAAGTGTGACTTTATAGAGTTAAATGCCTTGGAGACCTCCTCAGACCAAAATTTGGGATTCGCCCCCTTCTTGGTGAGGGCAACCACGAGAGCTACCAAAGTTGAGAAGTGCGGAATGAACTGGCGATAATAATTAATGAACCCCATAAAGCGCTGCACCGCTTTAAGAGAATGGGGTTCCTGCCAGTCCATCACAGCCTGTAGTTTAGCAGGATCCATAGCCAATCCCTGGGCAGAGATGATGTAGCCTAGGAAAGGTAAGGACTCCTGCTCAAACATACACGTCTCCAACTTGGCATAGAGGGAGTTTGCCCGTAGGAGGTCGAAGACTTTGCAAACATCTCTCCAATGGGAGTCAATATCTGGAGAGTAGATGAGAATATCATCCAGATAGACTACGACTGAGGTGGAAAGCATATCCCGGAAGATGTCGTTCACAAAGTCTTGGAAAACGGCCGGGGCATTACAGAGCCCGAAGGGCATCACCAGATATTCATAGTGCCCATCCCTGGTGTTAAAAGCCGTCTTCCATTCGTCCCCCTCACGGATGCGAATCAGGTTGTAAGCACCCCGCAGATCTAGTTTAGTAAATACTCTTGCAACCCGAAGCCTATCGAAGAGCTCAGATTTCAAGGGCAAAGGATACTTATTTTTAACGGTGATGGCGTTAAGACCCCTGTAGTCTATGCATGGACGTAGTTCCACATTCTTCTTCTGCACGAAGAAGAATTCAGCCCCTGCAGGTGACACTGACTTCCTAATGAATCCTCTTGCCAGATTTTCCTGGATGTACGGTGACATTGCCTCCGTCTCTGGGAGAGATAGCGGATAGACTCGACCCCGGGGAGGCTCAGCACCAGGCAAGAGATCAATAGGACAGTCATAGGGGCGATGGGGCGGAAGGATCTCCGCCGCCTTTTTGGAGAACACGTCTGCATAAGACCAATACTGCTTGGGGAGAGAGGAAAGATCTGCGGGTACCTCAGTAGTAGCAACCTGAACGCACTCCCTCTGACACCTACCCCCACAAGATTCGCCCCATCCCAGGATTCTGCCAGAGGACCACTCGATATGAGGAGAGTGGTACCGTAGCCAAGGTATTCCCAACAGGATCTCATCAATTCCCTCAGGAATGACGAGCAGAGATATAATCTCCTGATGAGATGGCGACATGAACAGAGTAAAAGGGATGGTCTGGTGTGTTATCTGTGAGGGCAGTGTCGACCCATTCACCACTCGTACCTTTACTGGTTGAGCTAGCATAACCAGGGGTATTGCGTGACGTTGGGCGAAGGCAGAAGACATAAAATTGCCCTCCGCCCCAGAATCCACGCAGAGCTCTACCGAGTGGGAGAATGAGCCTATAGTAATTGTCCCCTTAAAGGACAATTTAGAGGCAAACGTCGCCGTGTCTAGTGTACCTCCACCTACGACCACTAGACGCTGACGTTTCCTCGACCGCTGAGAACATCTGGTGGCTAGATGTCCCGACTGCTGGCATACAGTTAGGGCCAGAAATATTTGGACAGTGACACAAGTTTTGTTATTTTAGCTGTTTACAAAAACATGTTCAGAAACACAATTATATATATAATATGGGCTGAAAGTGCACACTCCCAGCTGCAATATGATAGTTTCCACATCCAAATCGGAGAAAGGGTTTAGGAATCATAGCTCTGTAATGCATAGCGTCCTCTTTTTCAAGGGACCAAAAGTAATTGGACAATGGACTCTAAGGGCTGCAATTAACTCTGAAGGCGTCTCCCTCGTTAACCTGTAATCAATGAAGTAGTTAAAAGGTCAGGGGTGGATTCCAGGTGTGTGGTTTTGCATTTGGAAGCTGTTGCTGTGAGCAGACAACATGCGGTCAAAGGAACTCTCAATTGAGGTGAAGCAGAACATCCTGAGGCTGAAAAAAAAAGAAAAAATCCATCAGAGAGATAGCAGACATGCTTGGAGTAGCAAAATCAACAGTTGGGTACATTCTGAGAAAAAAGGAATTGACTGGTGAGCTTGGGAACTCAAAAAGGCCTGGGCGTCCACGGATGACAACAGTGGTGGATGATCGCCGCATACTTAATTGGGGGAAGAAGAACCCGTTCACAACATCAACTGAAGTCCAGAACACACTCAGTGAAGTAGGTGTATCTGTCTCTAAGTCAACAGTAAGGAGAAGACTCCATGACAGTAAATACAAAGGGTTCACATCTAGATGCAAACCATTCATCAATACCAAAAATAGACAGGCCAGAGTTAAATGTGCAGAAAAACACCTCAAGAAGCCAGCTCAGTTCTGGAAAAGTATTCTATGGACAGATGAGACAAAGATCAACCTGTACCAGAATGATGGGAAGAAAAAAGTTTGGAGAAGAAAGGGAACGGCACATGATCCAAGGCACACCACATTCTCTGTAAAACATGGTGGAGGCAACGTGATGGCATGGGCATGCATGTCTTTCAATGGCACTGGGTCACTTGTGTTTATTGATGACATAAGAGCAGACAAGAGTAGCCGGATGAATTCTGAAGTGTACCGGGATAAACTTTCAGCCCAGATTCAGCCAAATGCTGCAAAGTTGATTGGACGGCGCTTCATAGTACAGATGGACAATGACCCCAAGCATACAGCCAAAGCTACCCAGGAGTTCATGAGTGCCAAAAAGTGGAACATTCTGCAATGGCCAAGTCAATCTCCAGATCTAAACCCAATTGAGCATGCATTTCACTTGCTCAAATCCAGACTTAAGACGGAAAGACCCACAAACAAGCAAGACCTGAAGGCTGCGGCTGTAAAGGCCTGGCAAAGCATTAAGAAGGAGGAAACCCAGCGTTTGGTGATGTCCATGGGTTCCAGACTTAAGGCAGTGATTGCCTCCAAAGGATTTGCAACAAAATATTGAAAATAAAAATATTTTGTTTGGGTTATGTTTATTTGTCCAATTACTTTTGACCTCCTAAAATGTGGAGTGTTTGTAAAGAAATGTGTACAATTCCTACATTTTCTATCAGATATTTTTATTCAACCCTTCAAATTAAACGTTACAATCTGCACTTGAATTCTGTTGTAGAGGTTTCATTTCAAATCCAATGTGGTGGCATGCAGAGCCCAACTCGCGAAAATTGTGTCACTGTCCAAATATTTCTGGCCCTAACTGTACATGACAGACCTTGAGTGCACCTGCGGTCCGGGACTTAGATCCCGCTTGTGACACTCCCCTGGCCTCATGTGACTCAGGAACCAGAACCGGAGATTCCAGAGGTTTGGCGAAGGTAGGAGCCAGCCGAAACCTCTGCCTACACTGGGTTCGCTCTAACCTCCGCTCGTTAAAACAGAGGTCAATTCGAGTGGAGACAGTTATTAACTCCTCCAGTGTGGCAGGAATCTCCCTAGTGGCCAGAGCGTCCTTAACGTGGTCAGCCAGGCCCCTCCAAAATATGGGGATAAGAGCTTTATCCGTCCAATCCAGCTCAGAAGCTAAAGTGCGGAATTGGACGGCAAAATGACTGACCAAGGACTCACCCTGAGTCAATGCCAGCAGTTGGAGCGCAGTATCATGGGTGACTTGAGGTCCTAAAAAGACCTGTTTCAGAGTGCTCAGAAACAGCGGAGCACTCTGCACCACATGATCGCCACGCTCCCACAGCGGCGTAGCCCATTCCAACGCCCTGTCCGACAAGAGAGATACTATAAATCCCACCTTAGTCCGCTCTGTAGGAAAACGTGCAGCCAGGAGCTCGAGGTGAATAGAGCACTGACTCACAAATCCCCTACAAAATTTGCTATCACCAGAAAATTTTTCTGGCAGCGGGAGGCGAGAAAATGTCGGAGCAGGGGTGGCAATGGACAGGGTTGCTGCAGCCATGCTAGCAGCCTGTACAGCAACTGCGGTAACATCCACAGCTGAGGTTGCGCTCTCAAGAGCCGCCAACCTACCCTCCAGCTGCTGGATATATCGCAAGGATTGCTGTTTGTCCGTCATTACTAGCCAGACCCTTGCGCTAGTGTAATGTTAGGGCTAGCGGAACGCACCAAATAATAAGACAGATAGAGTATGGTGCGTTCGCAGCCCGGGGTCCACCGTGCAGAGATGGAATCTGCTGCCAAGTAATGACGGACTATATGGCGGTACTCATAAGTATACACACGTGGGTTAAACTTCACCCAGCGTGAAGGAAGCGATCCTGTTGCGTCACAGGACCGCTGTACCGCACATAGAGCGCGAGCAAGTAGTCAGCGAACTCAAGCCCAACTAGGATTGAAGTCCGATTAGACACTTGCTGGCACAACACCGCAACTGGGTGTGTAAAGAAACTAAATAACAATTTAAAGGCACAAGAGTGCATGCGGTGCCGCACTGACGAACGCCACTAACCACCCAGGCTTGGGTAAGGAAAGCACAGAGGAAGTGCATGGCGCCGTACTGGCGATCACAGCAACTGGACGCTGTAATGTGTGATTAGTGCTGTAGGCTAAGTCGGGCGCTAGATAGCAACCATACTACTTCCGCGAACAGGCATTCAATAGGGTAGGGGTATCCAAGGACAACTTGCACTCACAACATACACACATTAACAATTGTACACTAGCGCATGGCCGTGCGGTCATGCGCAGTTTATATAGTTGCAGCACAGGAAGTGGCCACAGAAACTTTGCCCTTCCAAGACCTGCCAAGAGGACCAATGGAATGTGCTGCAGAGCCTGAGCACATGGCCCTCGATCTCCAACGGGAGATCTTGCCCTGGGCATGCTCAGTGTGTGCAGACAAGGACTTAGTCCCAGAGAAGTCCACTCGCTGCTGACCAGCACTGGCTTTAATGGCAGAAGCTTCTTTACTGTTAGGGCAGTGAGAATCTGGAATTGCTTGCCTGAGGAGGTGGTGATGGCGAACTCCGTCGAGGGGTTCAAGAGAGGCCTGGATGTCTTCCTGGAGCAGAACAATATTGTATTATACAATTAGGTTCTGTATAAGGACATAGATCTGGGGATTTATTATGATGGAATATAGGCTGAACTGGATGGACAAATGTATTTTTTCGGCCTTACTAACTATGATACTATGTTACTATGTAAGCTGAAGAAGCAGCAGTAACTCTCTGTACAGAGTGAGACTGAGCAAGACGCTGGGACCGACGTCCTTGCTGAGCAGACTCCACTGCGGCTGGATGAGAATGGGAGACCGCAGCGGAGATGGCTTGAGATTCCCCCTGTGCAGAAGCAGGAACTCGAGACCTAACACTAATGCTCTATTATCCCACCGATGCCACCAATATGACACGGTCCACACTGTGCTGTCATCAATATGTCACAGATCCCCACAATATGTCGGGGATCCCGGGGAGGATACCTTTATCATCCCCACTACTGTCACTAATTGAATCAGGGTGGTTTAATCGCCCATGGTTCCTACTGAAGGAGAATTATCTATATCCCAGTTCCAATTTGGAACTTGCAGCTCTCTGGCGCCTCCTTTTACCTTCAGGTCAGATTAGGTACTGCACCTAGGGTAATTAGTCGCCAGAAAGGCTGACTGCTATGTACTGGCTATTGGGCACGCTGGAGTGAGGGCGATACAACTACTCCCACACAGGCGGGAACAATAATTATCAATGCCGTCATCGTTACAAAGATTCCCAATCGCACAGAACAAAGTATGCTGCCACCAGCTCCGATTTCCAAAAAGTTAACTGGTACGGAACCAACCCAAATCATTTGCGTAATTCAATTCTGAGGAAGGCACAGCTCGTTTATAGAGCAGGAAACAACAAGCTAGTAAATTATATATTTTACTCCATAAAAAGGTAGGCAGTGTTTACAAAGTATAAAAGATGTTATAAAGAAGACAGAATCATGTGTACAATACAGATTTCAAATAAAAAAAGGATTACAATGGAAAAACACTTACAAAGCGTTCAGATCATTTCATATCATCATGGCTGACCTGTGGGCTTTGAAGGATCCACACATCAAAATGCTTGTCCTATCCATATAACAGCTACATCCCGGACACAAAAACGCTGCTGGAATGCTGTCTCCCTAAGATATTCTTAGTCCAAAGCCCAGGCACTCCCCCTGTGATGACATCACTTATAAGTAGTGTTGAGCATTCCGATACCGCAAGTATCGGGTATCGGCCGATACTTGCGGTATCGGAATTCCGATACCGAGATCCGATATTTTTGTGATATCGGGTATCGGTATCGAATTAATAGGGATGTGTAAAATAAAGAATTAAAATAAAAAATATTGATATGCTCACCTCTCCGGCGGCCCCTGGACTTCACGCTGCTAACCGGGAGGCTTCTTTGTTTAAAAAGCGCGCCTTTCGGACCTGTGAATGACGTCCCGGCTTCTGATTGGTCGCGTGCCGCCCATGTGACCGGCACGCGACCAATCAGAGGCCGCGACGTCATTCGCAGGTCCTCAATTCCTAGCATTAGCAGTTTTGTGAATGAGAGTGACGTCGCGGCTTCTGATTGGCCGCGTGCCGGTCACATGGGCGGCACGCGGCCAATCAGAAGCCGCGACGTCATTCTCATTCACAAAACTGCTAATGCTAGGAATTGAGGACCTGCGAATGACGTCGCGGCCTCTGATTGGTCGCGTGCCGGTCACATGGGCGGCACGCGACCAATCAGAAGCCGGGACGTCATTCACAGGTCCGAAAGGCGCGCTTTTTAAACAAAGAAGCCTCCCGGTTAGCAGCGTGAAGTCCAGGGGCCGCCGGAGAGGTGAGCATATCAATATTTTTTATTTTAATTCTTTATTTTACACATCCCTATGGTTCCCAGGGTCTGAAGGAGAGTTTCCTCTCCTTCAGACCCTGGGAACCATGAGAATACCTTCCGATACTTGATGTCCCATTGACTTGTATTGGTATCGGATATCGGTATCGGCGATATCCGATATTTTTCGGGTATCGGCCGATACTATCCGATACCGATACTTTCAAGTATCGGACGGTATCGCTCAACACTACTTATAAGCTGAAACCTCCTCTTTACTTAGAGCTATGGTATCTAATTTTATGCATAACTTGCTGTGTAAACCTCGCATTAGTACGTCACCATTCTCATGATGTTCCCCAAGTCAGGGGCATTCTTTTAAGTGCATATACTTTGTATTCATTGCGTCTAGCTGCTAGCGTTTTCAGTGGTTGATAGATCTACTGATGGACATCCGGAATATATAATTCTTATCTGTCTAGCATAAATCGGTGCTGCTATATAAAACTTTAATAGAACAAAGAAACTCAAGGCTTCCATACCAGTTTTGGCTTGTATTAGATGGGAGGAAGGAATGAGTAGTTTGCAGCTAAGCCATAAAACTACTCACACATTGATATGAAGTTGCACAGAGTATCCGCCATAGTGCTTTGTTTGCTGTATGAGTGAATGCAGAGGGGGAGAAAGGGAGGTTGAAGCTGCAGCGTGTGTGTCTGTGCCATGTACCTTCTAGAACTAATCTCACATTGTGACATTTTTACATTATCGTGACAAAGTGGTATTGACATGAAATTCTCAACAGATGTCCGTGACAACCCATCTAATCCACACAAGCAAAGAAATCAAACCATGTCCATAAATTAAGTTATCTGTAATAATGAGAAATGACACAGGGAAAAAGTATTGTCCATATGAAGAAAGAGAGGTGCAAAAATCCCTGGGAAGTCCTGACATCACCTGAGATCTATCAGTAATGGGAAAACAATCCTCTGAATCCTGTAAAAAATAATAACAGCTGGTTCAACTGATGGTCTATAAAAAGGTGTCTCATTACCAAGGTGCCACACAACAATCATCTCATGATTGGTAAAACCAGTGATCTTCACAACCTTATTGTTGGAAAACTGTCACGTGTGTATGAGACGGCTGCAAACAGTCGCACTGTATCTAGCTGCAGAAGGTCTCAGTGGTTGACTGTGCAGACTCCTTCCTAGTCCTTCTGACTTTAGGACCCAGTGACAACCTCCCCTGGCTCTAGTTTAAATACCTGGACAAGGATGTTTATAACTCCCAGCTTTCCATTTCCATTTCCCTGTAGAGGCTTGTAGCTATAGCAGTCGGCTATCTTCCTCTCTGGTCTTCCTGGAGGACGCCTGTGTTACATCTCTGAATCTACTCAAGCTAAGTGTTCCCTTTGTTTGTGTATCCCATTTGTCTTTCGTGGTAGTGGGGATTGACTAGTGACATTCTGTCCTTCTCTCCATGCAGGCTTATTGCCAGGGTCAGGCAGGGGTTGGGTATCCTGTTCGGCAATAGGTGCAGAACCTATATAGGGACGCTTAGGGCAGACAGGGTGATGTTTGAACTCCCCCTTCCCTAGTGTTAGGTTCCCTTCCCCTTGTCCCTTCCTGTTGCACTTTGTCTTTCCTCCACTGTGCGTGACAAAAACATAATGATGGCATTGGTTACAGAAGAATGTCTAAACTACAGAAGGTTCCAGTGAGCACTGTTGAGGCCATAATCCGTAAGTGGAAAGAACATTATTTTACCATGAACCAGTCACGACCAGGTGCTCCCAACAATATTACACGCACAGGAGTGAAAAAACAATCAGAAGAGATCCAAGGACCACCTGTGAAGGGCTACAGAAAGACCTGGAATCATCAAGTACAGTTGTTTCTAAGAAAACAGTAAGTAACACACTCAACCTCCATGGTCTGTGTATTCAAGTGCATTTAAACTTTGCCCAACATTTAGATAAGCCTGTGAAATACTAGGGGAATATAGTCTGGTCAGATGAGACCAAAATTTAACTCTTTGGAGGCTATGATACACGCCATGTTTGGAGGCTAAAATGTACAGCATTTCACCCAAAAAACACCTTACTAACAGTAAAGTTTGGAGGTGGGAACATCATGGTGTTGGGCTGTTTTCAGCATACAGGACAGGAAAACTTTATATATTTGATGGAAGGATGAATATTCAAATGTACTTAGACATTCTGGATAAAAATCTACTGCTATTTGCCAGGATGATGAGGATGAAACAAATGTAGACAATTCAGTAAGACAATGATCCCAAGCAGGCAGACAAGGAAACTCTCAATTGGTTTCAGAAAAAATAAATATTTCTGCTAGAATGGCCAAGTCGTTCACTGGACCTGAATCCAATAGAAAATGTATTTAAGGAACTAAAGCTTAGAATTCATAAGAGCCCACGGAAGCTTGTGAAGAGTGTTTGTGTGGAAGAAAGGGCCAAAATCACATCTGAGCAATACCTGTGACTAGTTTCTCCATACAGGTTGCATCTTGAAGCTTCATTACCAACAAAGGCTCTTGTACAAAGTATGAAATGCTGTATATATCAGTAATTGTGTTATTATACATAATTTATGAAAATTTTGTTTGATTTTTTTGCCTGTCTGGATTGATTGTTACATCTATTGAGAATTTCATGTCAATCTCACCTTTAAAGATATATTTAATGAGTGCAATACTTATTTCACCCACTGTAAATTGAGTGATTTAAAAAGTATTATTAAAGAGAATTTAAAACCCAATTTGCATTAAATGCATTATTTATAAATTGTCATATTACACGTTTGCTCAGAGAGTTATGAAGCTCTCAGTATCAGGGATAGATGCAGAGCAGTGTATGTGACTCAACTGTGAGATGAGAGTTTTAGTACATAAGCAGCACTGGCAACATGCACCGCTCTGCATCTATCTCAGATAGAGGCGTCTTGTTCCCCGATACCTGGGTTAGTTGTAGAGAGGTGTTTTTAATCATGCACAGTTCTGCTCTTCTTCACCTGCAACTGCCAGCAGTGAGATCTCTGTGAGCTGGTTGCGCATGAGACTTACCATATCACACAGGGAAGGCAGGGTTTGACATTCTCTTAGGGTGTTTTTTTTTTTTTGTCACCTCTATGGTGCCTTCTGTTTATGATTAGGCAATGTCATGCAGTTTAAAAAGTAGAATCTCAGTTAACGCCCCCTGTTGTGAATTCTGTTGTCGGGCTCCCTCCTGTGGTCATGAATGGTACTTCGGCTGGTTCTGTCCATGGACTTCCTCTGGTGGGTGTTTCTGAGTTTCCTTCCACAGGTGACGAGGTTAATTCGTTAGCTGGCTGCTCTATTTAACTCCTCTTGGATCTTTGCTCCATGCCACCTGTCAATGTTCCAGTATTGGTCTAGTTCACTCCTGGATCGTTCTTGTGACCTGTCTTCCCAGCAGAAGCTAAGTTTCCTGCTTGTTTTTCTTTGGTTTGCTATTTTTCTGTCCAGCTTGCTATTTTTATTGTTGTCTTGCTTGCTGGAAGCTCTGGGACGCAGAGGGAGCGCCTCCGCACCGTGAGTCGGTGCGGAGGGTCTTTTTGCACCCTCTGCGTGGTCTTTTTGTAGGTTTTTGTGCTGACCGCAAAGCAACCTTTCCTATCCTCAGTCTGTTCAGTAAGTCGGGCCTCGCTTTGCTAAATCTATTTCATCTCTGTGTTTGTATTTTCATCTTTACTCACAGTCATTATATGTGGGGGGCTGCCTTTTCCTTTGGGGAATTTCTCTGAGGCAAGGTAGGCTTTATTTTTCTGTCTTCAGGGCTAGCTAGTTCCTTAGGCTGTGCCGAGTTGCATAGGGAGCGTTAGGAGCAATCCACGGCTATTTCTAGTGTGATTGATAGGATTAGGGATTGCGGTCAGCAGAGTTCCCACGTCCCAGAGCTCGTCCTTTATGATCAGTGACTATCAGGTCATTCCGTGTGCTCTTAACCACCAGGTCCATTATTGTCCTGACCACCAGGTCATAACAGTACAGGTGGCCCAAAGTACTAATGCATCTCAATAGAGGGATAAGAGAAGTTCTAAGACCATTTTTTTTCTTTGCAGTGTGTTTTGTCTCTCTTTTCCCCTTTACCTCTGGGTGGTTCAGGACACAGGTGTAAACATGGACATTCAAGGTCTGTCCTCTTGGATGGATAATCTCACTACAAAGGTACAAAACATTCAAGATTTTGTGGTTCAGAATACGATGTCAGAGCCTAGGATTCCAATTCCTGATTTGTTTTTTGGTGATAGATCTAAGTTCTTGAATTTCAAAAATAATTGTAAATTGTTTCTCGCCTTGAAACCTCGCTCCTCAGGTGACCCTGTTCAACAAGTAAAGATCATTATTTCTTTGTTACGTGGTGACCCTCAAGACTGGGCATTTTCCCTTGTGCCAGGAGATCCGGCATTGCATGATGTTGATGCATTTTTTCTGGCGCTTGGATTGCTTTATGACGAACCTAATTCAGTGGATCAGGCAGAGAAAATCTTGCTGGCTCTGTGTCAGGGTCAGGATGAAGCGGAGATATATTGTCAGAAGTTTAGAAAGTGGTCTGTGCTCACTCAGTGGAATTAATGTGCCCTGGCAGCAATCTTCAGAAAGGGTCTCTCTGAAGCCCGTAAGGATGTCATGGTGGGATTTCCCATGCCTGCTGGTCTGAATGAGTCTATGTCTTTGGCCATTCAGATCGATCGACGCTTGCGTGAGCGTAAAGCTGTGCACCATTTGGCGGTACTATCTGAGCATGGGCCTAAGCCTATGCAATGTGATAGGACTTTTTACCAGAGCTGAACGGCAAGAACACAGACGTCGGAATGGGCTATGTTTTTACTGTGGTGATTCCACTCATGCTATCTCCGATTGTCCTAAGCGCACTAAGCGGTTCGCTAGGTCTGCCACCATTGGTACGGTACAGTCTAAATTTCTATTGTCCATTACTCTGATTTTCTCTTTGTCATCCTTGTTATGAAAGGCAATTCAGTATCACAATGGACATGGAGGTCAGAGCACATACAGTGATCTGACAATAACCCAAAATAATAGAACGAGCTCTGAGACGTGGGAACTCTGCAGACCGCAATCCCTGATCCTCTCCAAACACAACTAGAGGCAGCCGTGGATTGCGCCTAACGCTACCTATGCAACTCGGCACAGCCTGAGAAACTAACTAGCCTGAAGATAGAAAAAATAAGCCTACCTTGCCTCAGAGATATACCCCAAAGGAAAAGGCAGCCCCCCACATATAATGACTGTGAGTAAGATGAAAAGACAAACGTAGGGATGAAATAGATTCAGCAAAGTGAGGCCCGATATTCTAGACAGAACGAGGATAGGAAAGATAACTTTGCGGTCTACACAAAACCCTAAAGAAAACCACGCAAAGGGGCAAAAAGACCCTCCGTACCGAACTAATGGCACGGAGGTACACCCTTTGCGTCCCAGAGCTTCCAGCAAAACAAATAGACAAGCTGGACAGAAAAAATAGCAACAAATAGCAAAGAAGCACTTAGCTATGCAGAGCAGCAGGCCACAGGAATGATCCAGAGAAACACAAGTCCAACACTGGAACATTGACAGGAAGCATGAATCAAAGCATTAGGTGGGGTTAAGTAGAGAAGCACCTAACGACCTCACCAGATCACCTGAGGGAGGAAACTCAGAAGCAGCAGTACCAGTTTCCTCCACAAACGGAAGCTCCCAGAGAGAATCAGCCGAAGTACCACTTGTGACCACAGGAGGGAGCTCTGCCACAGAATTCACAACACATCCTATTCTGTTATGGCATTTGTGGATTCAGGCGCTGCCCTGAATTTGATGGACTTGGAGTATGCTAGGCGCTGTGGTTTTTTCTTGGAGCCCTTGCAGTATCCTATTCCATTGAGAGGAATTGATGCTACGCCTTTGGCCAAGAATAAGCCTCAGTACTGGACCCAATTGACCATGTGCATGGCTCCTGCACATCAGGAGGATATCCACTTTCTGGTGTTGCATAATCTGCATGATGTGGTCGTTTTGGGGTTGCCATGGCTACAGGTTCATAATCCAGTATTGGACTGGAAATCTATGTCTGCGTCCAGCTGGGGTTGCCAGTGGGGACATGGTGATGTTCCATTTTTGTCTATTTCCTCTTCCACTCCTTCTGAAGTTCCAGAGTTTTTGTCGGATTATCGGGATGTATTTGATGAGCCCAAAGCCAGTGCCCTACCTCCTCATAGGGATTGCGATTGTGCAATTAATTTGATTCCTGGTAGTAAGTTTCCTAAGGGCTGATTGTTCAATTTATCTGTGCCAGAACACGCCGCTATGCGGAGTTATATAAAGGAATCCTTGGAGAAAGGCCATATTCGCCCGTCGTCATCACCGTTAGGAGCAGGGTTCTTTTTTGTGGCCAAGAAGGATGGTTCTTTGAGACCTTGTATTGATTACCGCCTTCTTAATAAGATCACAGTCAAATTTCAGTATCCTTTGCCGTTGCTGTCTGATTTGTTTGCTCGTATTAAAGGGGCTAGTTGGTACACCAAGATAGATCTTCGAGGGGCGTATAATCTTGTGCGTATTAAACAAGGCGATGAATGGAAAACAGCATTTAATACACCCGAGGGCCATTTTGAGTACCTGGTTATGCCATTCGGGCTTTCCAATGCTCCATCAGTATTTCAGTCCTTTATGCATGACATCTTCCGAGAGTACCTGGATAAATTCCTGATTGTGTATTTGGATGATATTTTGGTCTTTTCGGATGATTGGGAGTCTCATGTGAAGCAGGTCAGAATGGTGTTCCAGGTCCTTCGTGCGAATTCCTTGTTTGTGAAGGGGTCAAAGTGTCTCTTTGGAGTTCTGAAGGTTTCCTCTCCTAAGTTTAAGCCTCATTTCATTGGTCCGTATAAGATTTCTGAGGTTATCAATCCTGTGTCATTTCGTTTGGCCCTTCCTGCTGATTTTGCCATCCATAATGTGTTCCATAGGTCGTTATTGCGGAGATACGTGACGCCTGTGGTTCCATCCGTTGATCCTCCTGCCCCGGTGTTGGTTGAGGGGGAGTTGGAGTATGTGGTGGAGAAGATTTTGGATTCTCGTATTTCGAGACGGAAACTCCAGTACCTGGTCAAGTGGAAGGGTTATGGTCAGGAAGATAATTCCTGGGTTTTTGCCTCTGATGTTCATGCTGCCGATCTGGTTCGTGCCTTTCATTTGGCTCATCCTGGTCGGCCTGGGGGCTCTGGTGAGGGTTCGGTGACCCCTCCTCAAGGGGGGGGTACTGTTGTGAATTCTGTTGTCAGGCTCCCTCCTGTGGTCATGAATGGTACTTCGGCTGGTTCTGTCCATGGACTTCCTCTGGTGGGTGTTTCTGAGTTTCCTTCCACAGGTGACGAGGTTAATTCGTTAGCTGGCTGCTCTATTTAACTCCTCTTGGATCTTTGCTCCATGCCACCTGTCAATGTTCCAGTATTGGTCTAGTTCACTCCTGGATCGTTCTTGTGACCTGTCTTCCCAGCAGAAGCTACATAGTAACATAGTAACATAGTTAGTAAGGCCGAAAAAAGACATTTGTCCATCCAGTTCAGCCTATATTCCATCATAATATATCCCCAGATCTACGTCCTTCTACAGAACCTAATAATTGTTTGATACAATATTGTTCTGCTCCAGGAAGACATCCAGGCCTCTCTTGAACCCCTCGACTGAGTTCGCCATCACCACCTCCTCAGGCAAGCAATTCCAGATTCTCACTGCCCTAACAGTAAAGAATCCTCTTCTATGTTGGTGGAAAAACCTTCTCTCCTCCAGACACAAAGAATGCCCCCTTGTGCCCATCACCTTCCTTGGTATAAACAGATCCTCAGCGAGATATTTGTATTGTCCCCTTATATACTTATACATGGTTATTAGATCGACCCTCAGTCGTCTTTTTTCTAGACTAAATAATCCTAATTTCGCTAATCTATCTGGGTATTGTAGTTCTCCCATCCCCTTTATTAATTTTGTTGCCCTCCTTTGTACTCTCTCTAGTTCCATTATATCCTTCCTGAGCACCGGTGCCCAAAACTGGACACAGTACTCCATGTGCGGTCTAACTAGGGATTTGTACAGAGGCAGTATAATGCTCTCATCATGCGTATCCAGACCTCTTTTAATGCACCCCATGATCCTGTTTGCCTTGGCAGCTGCTGCCTGGCACTGGCTGCTCCAGGTAAGTTTATCATTAACTAGGATCCCCAAGTCCTTCTCCCTGTCAGATTTACCCAGTGGTTTCCCATTCAGTGTGTAATGGTGATATTGATTCCTTCTTCCCATGTGTATAACCTTACATTTATCATTGTTAAACCTCATCTGCCACCTTTCAGCCCAAGTTTCCAACTTATCCAGATCCATCTGTAGCAGAATACTATCTTCTCTTGTATTAACTGCTTTACATAGTTTTGTATCATCTGCAAATATCGATATTTTACTGTGTAAACCTTCTACCAGATCATTAATGAATATGTTGAAGAGAACAAGTCCCAATACTGACCCCTGCGGTACCCCACTGGTCACAGCGACCCAGTTAGAGACTATACCATTTATAACCACCCTCTGCTTTCTATCACTTAGCCAGTTACTAACCCATTTACACACATTTTCCCCCAGACCAAGCATTCTCATTTTGTGTACCAACCTCTTGTGCGGCACGGTATCAAACGCTTTGGAAAAATCGAGATATACCACGTCCAATGACTCACCGTGGTCCAGCCTATAGCTTACCTCTTCATAAAAACTGATTAGATTGGTTTGACAGGAGCGATTTCTCATAAACCCATGCTGATATGGAGTTAAACAGTTATTCTCATTGAGATAATCCAGAATAACATCCCTCAGAAACCCTTCAAATATTTTACCAACAATAGAGGTTAGACTTACTGGCCTATAATTTCCAGGTTCACTTTTGGAGCCCTTTTTGAATATTGGCACCACATTTGCTATGCGCCAGTCCTGCGGAACAGACCCTGTCGCTATAGAGTCCCTAAAAATAAGAAATAATGGTTTATCTATTACATTACTTAGTTCTCTTAGTACTCGTGGGTGTATGCCATCCGGACCCGGAGATTTATCTATTTTAATCTTATTTAGCCGGTTTCGCACCTCTTCTTGGGTTAGATTGGTGACCCTTAATATAGGGTTTTCATTGTTTCTACGTTTCCTGCTTGTTTTTCTTTGGTTTGCTATTTTTCTGTCCAGCTTGCTATTTTTATTGTTGTCTTGCTTGCTGGAAGCTCTGGGACGCAGAGGGAGCGCCTCCGCACCGTGAGTCGGTGCGGAGGGTCTTTTTGCGCCCTCTGCGTGGTCTTTTTGTAGGTTTTTGTGCTGACCGCAAAGCAACCTTTCCTATCCTCAGTCTGTTCAGTAAGTCGGGCCTCGTTTTGCTAAATCTATTTCATCTCTGTGTTTGTATTTTCATCTTTACTCACAGTCATTATATGTGGGGGGCTGCCTTTTCCTTTGGGGAATTTCTCTGAGGCAAGATAGGCTTTATTTTTCTGTCTTCAGGGCTAGCTAGTTCCTTAGGCTGTGCCGAGTTGCATAGGGAGCGTTAGGAGCAATCCACGGCTATTTCTAGTGTGATTGATAGGATTAGGGATTGCGGTCAGCAGAGTTCCCACGTCCCAAAGCTCGTCCTTTATGATCAGTGACTATCAGGTCATTCCGTGTGCTCTTAACCACCAGGTCCATTATTGTCCTGACCACGAGGTCATAACAGCCCCCATTGGATATAGCCTATAAAGTCTACTAGCCAATGTCTCCGCAATGAAAATGAGAAATAAAAAAGTAAAAAATATGTTCTATTTAGATCTTCAGCCACTTCATCATGATGTGGCCAGCTTACCATGTAAAATGCACTCTTGATGTCTTCATAGTAGAAGCACCCCCCCTCCATCTCCCTCATTTCTGTAAATCACCCTATCTGTCCTCTCCACAGTACGGCCCCCCTACATCTCCTCCCTCATTTCTGTCTATCACCCTACCTGTTCTCTCCACAGTGCGGCCCCCCTACATCTCCTCCCTCATTTCTGTCTATTACCCTACCTGTCCTATCCACAGTACGGCCCCCCTACATCTCCTTTCTCATTTCTGCCTATCACCCTACCTGTCCTCTCCACGGTGCGGCCCCCTTACATCTCCCTCATTTCTGTCAATCACCCTATCTGTCCTCTCCACAGTACGGCCCCCCTTACATCTCCTCCCTCATTTCTGTCAATCACCCTACCTGTCCTCTCCACGGTGCGGACCCCTACATCTCCTCGCTTATTTCTGTCAATCACCCTACCTGTCCTCTCCACAGTTCAGCCCCCTACATCTCATCCCTCATTTCTGTCTATTACCCTACCTATAATCTCCACAGTGCGGCCTCTCTACATCTCTCCCTTATTTCTTCCTATTACCCTACCTGTCCTCTCCACAGTACAGCCCCCCTACATCTCCTCCCTCATTTCTGTTCATCTACCTACCCACTCGTTATGCTCCACAAGCAACATTTGATTAACATCCACACTACTCCGCACCTACCACTCCAGCATCCAAGACTTCTCCAGAGTTGCACCAATCCTCTGGAATGCTCTACTCCAAGAAATTAGGTCTAAGCACAACTTTTTAGGTGCTCCCTATCTGTTTAGGGCAGCCTATCACGTTCCCTAATCAAAGTCCTTTCATATATAGTCCATTCTCTATTTCTCTGAACATAATTCTCCGTCAAACTCCACAGCAACCAAAAGCACTACAAATAATGGCTAGTGTCCAGCTCATGCAGCTTTAATAAGTAAATAAGCCCTTGTTCCTTCACCCTCACCCCATTGTAGATTGTAAGCTCTTCTGAATAGGGTCATCATTATTTTAGCTTTAACCCCTTAGTGACAGAGCCAATTTGGTACTTAATGACCGAGCCAATTTTTACAATTCGGACCACTGTCACTTTATGAGGTTATAACTCTGGAACGCTTCAACAGATCCCGCTGATTCTGAGATTGTTTCTTCGTGACATATTGTACTTCATGTTAGTGGTAACATTTCTTCAATATTACTTGCGTTTATTTATGAAAAAAATGGAAATATGGCGAAAATTTTTAAAATTTTGCAATTTTCAAACTTTGTATTTTTATGCCCTTAAATCAGAGAGATATGTCACAAAAAATAGTTAATAAATAACATTTTCCACATGTATACTTTACATCAGCACAATTTTGGAAACAAAATTTTTTTTTGTTAGGGAGTTATAAGGGTTAAAAGTTGACCAGAAATTTCTCATTTTTACAACACCATTTTTTTTAGGGATCACATCACATTTGAAGTCATTTTGAGGGGTCTATATGATAGAAAATAACAAAGTGTGACACCATTCTAAAAACTACACCCCTCAAGGTTCTCAAAACCACATTCATGAAGTTTATTAACCCTTTACGTGTTTCACAGGAACTGAAACAATGTGGAAGGAAAAAATGAACATTTAACTTTTTTTTGGAAACATTTTAATTCAGAACCATTTTTTTTATTTTCTCATGTGTTAAAACAGAAATGTAACCATAAATTTTGTTATGCAATTTCTCCTGAATACGCCAATACCCCATATGTGGGGGTAAACCACTTTTTGGACGCACCGCAGAACTTGGAAGTGAAGGAGCGCCGTTTGACTTTTTCAATGCAGAATTGTCTGGAATTGAAATCGGACGCCATGTCGCGTTTGGAGAGCCCCTTATGTACCTAAACAGTGGAAACCCCCCCACAAGTGAGACCATTTTGGAAACTAGACCCCTTAAGGAACTTATCTAGATGTGTGGTGAGCACTTTGAACCCCCAAGTGCTTCACGGAAGTTTATAACGTAGAGCCGTGAAAATAAAAAATCGCTTTTGTTTACACAAAAATGATCTTTTCGCCCACAAATTCTTATTTTCACAAGGGTAACAGGAGAATTTAGACCACAAAAGTTGTTGTGCGATTTCTCCTGAGTACGTCGATACCCAATATGTGGGGGTAAACCACTGTTTGGGCGCACCGCAGAGCTTGGAAGAGAAGGAGTGCCGTTTTACTTTTTCAATGTAGAATTGTCTGGAATTGAGATCGGACACCATGTCGCGTTTGGAGAGCCCCTGATGTGCCTAAACAGTAGAAATCCCCCACACTGACCCCATTTTGGAAACTAGACCCCCCATGGAACTTATCTAGATGTGTGGTGAGAACTTTGAATGCCCAAGTGCTTCACAGAAGTTTAGAATGCAGAGTCGTGAAAATAAAAAATTTTTTTTTTTCCACAAAAAAGATATTGTAGCCCCCAAGTTTTTATTTTCACAAGGGTAACAAGAGAAATTGGACCCCAACAGTTGTTGTCCAATTTGTCCTGAGTATGCTGGTACCCCATATGTGGAAGTAAACCACTGTTTGGGCGCACGGCAGAGCTCGGAAGGAAGGAGCGCCGCTTTGGAATGCAGACTTTGACAGAATGGTCTGCGGGCGTTATGTTGCGTTTGCAGAGCCCCTGATGTACCTAACCAGTAGAAACCCTCCACAAGTGACCCCATTTTGGAAACTAGACCCCCCAAGGAACTTATCTAGATGTGTGGTGAGAACTTTGAATGCCCAAGTGCTTCACAGACGTTTAGAATGCAGAGTCGTGAAAATAAAAAAATATTTTTTTTTCCACAAAAAAGATATTGTAGCCCCCAAGTTTTTATTTCCACAAGGGTAACTGGAGAAATTGGACTGCAATAGTTGTTGTACAATTTATCCCGAGTACGCTGATGCCCCATATGTGGGGGTAAACCACTGTTTGGGCGCACGGCAGAGCTCGGAAGGGAAGGAGCGCCGTTTTGGAATGCAGACTTAGATAGAATGGCCTGTGGGCGTTATGTTGCGTTTGCAGAGCACCTGATGTACCTAAACAGTAGTAACCCCCCACAAGTGACCCTGTTTTGGAAACTAGACCCCCCAAGGAACTTATCTAGATGTGTGGTGAGAACTTTGAATGCCCAAGTGCTTCACAGAAGTTTATAATGCAGAGTCATAAAAATAATTTTCCACAAAAAAGATATTGTAGCCCCCAAGTTTTTATTTTCACAAGGGTAACAGGAGAAATTGGACCCCAGAAGTTGTTGTCCAATTTATCCCGAGTACGCTGATGCCCCATATGTTGGGGTAACCCACTGTTTGGGCGCACGGCAGAGCTCAGAAGTGAGGGAGCACCATTTGACTTTTTGAGTGCAAAATTGGCTGTCGTGTTTGGAGACCCCCTGATGTAACTAAACAGTGGAAACCCCCCAATTCTAGCTCCAACCCTAACCCCAACACACCCCTAACCCTAATCCCAACCTGATCCATAATCCTAATCACTAACCCTAACGATAATCACAACCCTTACCCCAAAACAATCCTAATGTCAAACCTAACCATAACCCTAATCAAAACCCTAAATCCAACACACTCCTAATCCTAATCTCAACCCTAACCTCAAACCAAACCCTAATCCCAATACACCCCTAATCACAACCCTAACCTTAACCCTAACCCTAATCCCAATACACCCCTAATCACAACCCTAGCCTTAACCCTAATCCCAAACCTAACCCTAATCCCAAGCGTAACCCTAATGCCAACCCTAACCCTAATACCAACCCTAATCCAAACCCTAACCCTAATCCCAACTCTAACCCTAACCTTAGCCCCAACCCTAGCCCTAACTTTAGCCCCAACCCTAACCCTAGCCCTAAAGCTACTTTCACACTTGTGTCGTTTGGCATCCGTCACAATCCGTCGTTTTGGACAAGAAACGGATCCTGCAAATGTGCCCGCAGGATGCGTTTTTTGCCGATAGACTTGTATTGCCGACGGATCGTGACGGATGGCCACACGTCGCGTCCGTCGTGCACTGGATCAGTGTTTTGGCGGACCGTCAGCACAAATAAACGTTCAATGTAACTTTTTTTGTACGTCCCATCCGCCATTTCTGACCGCGCATGTGTGGCCGTAACTCCGCCCCCTCCTCCCCAGGACATAGATTGGACAGCGGATGCGTTGAAAAACTACATCCGATGCCCACGTTGTGCACAATTTTCACAACCTGCGTCGGTATGTCGGGCCGATGCATTGCGACGGCCCCGTACCGACGTAAGTGTGAAAGAAGCCTAACCCTAAATTTAGCCCCAAACCTAACCCTAAATTTAGCCCCAACCCTAACCCTAAATTTAGCCCCAACCCTAACCCTAAATTTAGCCCCAACCCTAACCCTAAATTTAGCCCTAACCCTAGCCCTAACCCTAACCTTAGCCCTAACCCTAGCCCTAACCCTAACCCTAGCCCTAACCCTAGCCCTAACCCTAGCCCTAACCCTAACCCTAGCTCTAACCCTAACCCTAACCCTAGCCCTAACCCTAGCCCTAACCTTAACCCTAATTTTAGCCCCAACTGCTCTTCTCCTGCCGGCCGGCAGATGGAGACAGATGGCGGGCGCACTGCGCATGCACCCGCCATTTTCTTTTCCCCAGAAGATGCCGGCGGCCAGGAGGAGCAGCAGGAGGACCCAGGGAAACCGGTAAGTATGATAGGGTCCCCGAATCCCCCTATTTCTCTGTCCTCTGATGTGCGATCACATCAGAGGACAGAGATTTACACTTTGCTTTTTTTTTTTTTTTTTTGCGGTCGCCGGTAAACAGTTAATTACCGGCGATCGCAAAACAGGGGTCGGTAAAACCGACCCCGATCATGCTCTTTGGGGTCTCGGCTACCGGGGCCGGCCGGCGGGCGCACTGCGCATGCGCCCGCCATTTTGAAGATGGCGGCGCCCATCGGGAGCCACGAGGAGCACCGGGGGAGATAGGTGAGTATCGGGGGGCGATCGGGGACCCCTTTTCTCTGTCCTCTGATGTGCGATCACATCGGAGGACAGAGAAATTAAAAAGAAATCGCGTTTTTTTTGTTTTTTTTTGCCATCGCCGGTAAACGGTTAATTACAGGCGATCGCAAAAGCGGGGTCGGTAAAAAACCCCGAATCATGTTCTCTGGGGTCTCGGCTACCCCCGGCAGCCGAGACCCCGGAGAAAATCCAACTCTGGGGGGCGCTATTTACTTTTTTCACAGCGCCGTTAATTAACGGCGCTGTGGTTTAAGTACCCTTAGCGGCCGCCGTTAAAAGGCGTATCGGCGGTCGCTAAGGGGTTAATTATTGTATTACCTATAACGCTGTTCCAAATGAACTGTTGAATTGTAAAGCGCTGTGGAATATGTTGGCGCTATATTAATATGGATTATTATTATTATTAGAAGGTTCCTGAGATTTTTCTCCCTTGCGTTCATCTTATGTTTCTTTTCGTTGATCTCATCACTACACCCAGAATTTACATTGTGCTATTTCTATCATAACGTCGTCCTAACCACTGCGCCAAACATTCGTCTCCGTATTGTGACACAGCAGCTGTCGTTACTTCTCTCCTGTTCAGAAGCAGTTGATTCCTTCTCATTATACTGGAGGATTTTGTTTTATGCTGCTGTATGCGCGGCTCTTCACCTGGGCTGATGCACAGAAGTGACACCTCACCCCACACGCCAGGCATAATCCAACTTGTGTGAACCGTGCAGGTCCCACCTTCCACTTCTCTTCCGTCAGAGCATTTGATTTCAGCAGATGCAGTGTGGAGTGCGACTGTATTCTTGATAAGTAAATTTCTATTGACACTCGTCAGACAGAAAGGTTTCTAATTAGAAAGTACGCGAGTCCTTGGTTGTCTTTGTTAGCGGCCGCGTGTGATTGCAGCGTGCCGTTTGTCTGAAGACAGGCTTATTTAGCTTTGCATGAAGCAGATGTTCTACTTTACAGCTGTGTTTAAACGTAATTTGCATTCTCACTCCTCATCATTTGGTGAACTCAAATCTTTGAAAATGTTTTACATGCTACAACTTCGAGAAGAAAAAAATTAAAATCTAATTTCTTTTTTTTTTTTTGGCATAAAGGAACCAGCGATGGAGCTTTTTATAGGACTGTCGAGTCGTCCTCAACTAGGGAAAAATGGACCCAATGGAAGCAAAGAATTCTGAATTACTTAGCGATGACTGCATTGCTTCCATGCAAATCGAATTCATGTTGAATTTTTTGGAAATATGCCGGTTCCAATTTACGATTCGATTCAAGCCAATGGAGGAGAAAAAATGCACGAATCAAAAAATTGCATTATCCAGAGGAGACACACATGACCTGAAAGGCGGCTGCATGGGATTTCCCTCTATATGCCATGCAACTGTTGCATCACCTGATATTGCACAGTCAAACTGCAGGAACAATCATAGCCTGTATAAAAGCAGAGGTTGGGAATGCAGCTCCATTTCTTGATGAATCCTAAGGCCAAATTCAAGCGCTCTGTATTTAGACAATATTTTCGATCAGTATTTGTAAGCCAAAACCATTAGTGGGTTATAAATACAGAAGGGATGATTAGAGATGGGCGGACCCCTGGATGTTCGGGTCTGATGGGTTTGGTCGAACAGTTAAAAAAAAGGTTGGGTACCAAAACAGTACCCGGACCCGATTCACTTGAATGGGAGGTCCGAACATCTAGGGCTTGCCGCTCTGTCATGTGCATTACAGCACAGCAAAAGATTGCTTCTGATCAGCGGTAAAATCATTACTGCCTGTCAGAGAGCGACGGGTCCTATGCTGTCAAATGACAGTGTGACATCGCAACTGTCATCATAGGTAAAGCGTTTACCTCCGGTCACTGGCATCGGCTGATGGGACTACTGCTTTGATCAGCCTCTGCCTTCCGCCACTAATAACAGTGAGAGCAGGCAGTGGCTGATGGGAGTATTCATCAACCAGCTGCGCTCTAAATAAATAAATAATTTAAAAAAGTGCGGGGTCTCCCCCATTTTTGACAACCAACCAAGCTAAAGCAGACAGCTGGGAGCTTGTATTCTCAGTTTGGTAAGGGGCCATGGCTGTTGCTCCCCAGCCTAAAATTAGCAGCCCGCAGCTGCCCAGAAAAGGCACATCAATTATATGCACAATTCTTGGCATCTTGGCACCATCCAGGTTGAAAATTGTTTATCTCCATTAATGGATTACGGTGTGGGACAGAATGACGGACAGGTGAGGGATATGGTTGTTTTTTTGTTGTTTGTTTTATTATAGGAGCCAAGGTATTGAATGGAAACGGCATTAGGTGAGTACAATTGTGTTTTTTATCTTTAAATATAAAAGTTAAAGTTTTTTTATTTCTCATAAAACACTTTACTCTGGGTGTGTGTTTATTTACAATTTAATTATAGGATTAGTAATGGAGAGACGTCTTATGGTTACCGGACAATGCAAAGGTGACATCAACTCCACAAATATGAACACCACTTGCCAGCGCTACAGGGCAAGGGGAAGAGCGGGGCAAAGCATCAGAATTGGCGCATCTAATAGATGTGCCTTTTCTGGGCAGCTGCGGGCTGCTATTTTTAGGCTGGGGGGAATGTTCATGGAACCATATCGGAGTGAGAATACCAGCCTCCAGCTGTCTGCTTTAGCTTGGCTGGTTGTCAAAAAATGTGGGGACCCATGCTCTTTTTTTAAATTATTTATTTAAATAATTTAAAAAATCAGAGTGGGGCCCCCTATATTCTTGATAATCAATGTTGCTGAAGCTGACGGCTGAGGGTTGCCGCCCCCAACTGTGAGTTTTGCCTGGCTAGTTATCAAAAATACAGGGGAACCCACACCATTTTTTTATTATTTATTTAGCATGCAAGCATCGGCTGATGAATACTCCTATCAGCCGCCACCAGCTATCGCTGTTATTAGCATCAGCAGTCATAGGCTGATGGGAGCAGTAGTCCCATCAGCTGACACCAGTAAGCGGAGGTGAATTTTATACTTCTGATCACAGCTGCCAGCTCCCGCTGTATTTTGACAGTGTGGGAACCGCCTCTGTCTGACCAGAAGTAATGATTTTACCGAAGATCAGAAGCAATGTTTGCCGCACTGTCATGCAGATGACAGAGTGACATACACCCGGTGTTCGGGGGGCTGAACCCAAACAGTAACCTGGACTTCCTCATGAAGTCTATGTTTGGTGTCCGAGCCCGAACAGTAGGTGTTTGGTATGGAGGCCAAAATTTACTGTTCAGGTTCGCCCATCTCTAGTCGTGATGTGTTTCTAATATACCTTTTCTCTGTTTCTTCCCCTCCTGATTGTGGCTTCCAAACACTGATGTATACACGTGGCCTTAAAGTGAGAGGACGTCAAATTTACATAATAGAGATATGGAGAGAAAGCCATAAAACACTGAATAAACATTACGGATAGTGAAGGATCATTACCACTCACGTCTACTGGAAGTTACTCGGACATTACTAAGTAAACCCGCAGGCTAGTAGCGTTATAACACTGGTCAGTGCCTGAACTTAGCCTAACGCTACCGGGAGAAAATTAACTTTATTTTCCCCAGCAGCGTCCCCATTTCAGCCACCGACTTTTATCCTGTCTATTTGCCTGCCTTCATTTGCTTTGACATCAGAATATACTCATTTTGGGAGTACTGATGCTGGCAGTGATGTGTTAGTTCAACATTGCTGTCTCTTCAATTTTGGGGTGAAGCTGCAGCATGAGATTTTTCTGATAAAACAATCAGAGAAGGAGACAAATGCTGACCTATCACTGCTATCATCTGTACTCCAAATAAGTGCATTCTGATATCAGGGCATTAAAGACAGGCAAATATTTTGGATAAAAGCCCGAGTTTGGAAGACACTAACATTCAATGTATTGCAGGAATCAAAACAAAATCAATAAATAAAGTAAGTTGCACATTTCATAACTTTCCAGCTGGACGAAATAAAAAAATAAATGGATACAAGTTTAGTTAATTCTTTTTTTTCCTTGACAAATATTACTTGCAATACCTCTCCTGACCACACGGGCTGCTATTTATTATAACCTAACTAACCTTCTCTATAATCTCTTTGGATTTTCATGCTGTTTGAGCGGTACTTGCTGAAACTTTTATAAGGTTATTCTCAAAAGAAAAATGGCATCTGAATGGTAAGACCCCGGCAATCCTAAGAACTGGGCTCTCTCACCCATCAGAGTTGTGCATGTTTATTTTCTACCTCTTTCATTGTCTATGAGACCGCAAGAGAATGTGGAGGGCTGAACTCAGCTAAAGGATCTGGGAATGTGTAGTTTGCCAAAACGAAGGCTAAGGGGAGACTTAATAGCTGTCTACAAATATCTGAAGGGTTGTCACAGTGTACAGGGATCATCCTTATTCTCATTTGCACATGGAAACACGAGAAGCAATGGGATGAAACTGAAATGAGAAGATACATATTAGATAGTGGAAAACACGTTTTGACAGTGAGGGCGATCAAGAGTGTAACAGGCAGCCACGAGAGGTGGTGAGTTCTCCTTCAATGGAAGCCTTCACACAGAGGCTGGACAGACATCTGTCTGAGATGGTTTCGTGAATCCTTCATTGAGCCGGGGGTTGGACACAATGACCCCGGGGTCCCTTCCAACTCTGACATTCTAGGATTCTGTGATTTCATGCAGTCCCAGTAGATGTCTACCATGTGCACCTCTCCTCAATTCAAGATGGGGCTGCAGAGCTCGGTTGTTGCAGTTGGTCATGGAGTCATTGGGGGTCCCGGCTTTCAGACTAAATTATTATATACCCTATAACTTGGGAAAACATGTTGATTGGGAATAACCTTTTTTAGTCAACTGAAGGATTACTGGGCTTTAAAATATCTCATTATCATTAATCTCATATGTCAAGATCTCTTCTTGAAGTCATCATATATTATTGTGTTATCTTAAAATTAGATTTGCGTTACCAGACAAAATCAGTGTCAGCTAGACGAGGTCGTACCAATGTAAAATCAACCAACTTATCCAAAAACTATAGACCAACAGATATGTACGGTACACCTCCAAAATTACATATATCCAAAAAAAGGGGGGAAAAAGAAAACAAAAAGCAGCACCAAAAGAAGACAAAGGGTGCAAAAAATCCTTCCAGGTATATACCAAACCTCATGCTATTGTCCAGAAAAATGAAGGCAGCACTCCAATAGAAAAAATAGGTGATTTATTGGCCCATGTGCGACTGAAACGTCGCACATGGGCCAATAAATCACCTATTTTTTCTATTGGAGTGCTGCCTTCATTTTTCTGGACAAAAAAAGGGGGAGTTACAAACCAAGAGTAAAATTAAGATATTTTATTGATTACAATTTAAAAGACAAACTAATTAATACTTAGAATAGTACAACACAAGGGGAGTTGAAACAAGGCAGAGTGGCCTCAAAGCCATCCATATATACGTTATCAAACCAAGTATATACACATAAGTAGATACAAATAGTATTAAACAAAGGTGCAACAGCAGGCTCTGGATTATAATAAAGTGCCAGTGCATTCTATAGGTTATATTCAAGTCTATACACACTCATATAGGAGACATAGAGAAGTCATATGCAAGACATTAGCATCATGTGAATACCTGCTGACAAGAGGATTGCCGTGAGGAGGATAACCCCGACGCGCGTTTCGCAATGTAGCTTCTTCCTGGGGGTCGTGGTCTATAATCTACTACGCAATGATATATAGCCACTATAGCTAGCACACTGTGCGATACTGTATATACCCCTCATTCATTTAGGGCTATTTGACACACATACCTTATGGTCTATACAATTATATTCTATGATACTTTTGTGCCTATTTTTTGGCAATTGTCCAATATAATCCAGAGCCTGCTGTTGCACCTTTGTTTAATACTAACTATTTTTATCTACTTATGTGTATATACTTGGTTTGATGACCTATATATGGATGGCTTTGAGGCCACTCTGCCTTGTTTCAACTCCCCTTGTGTTGTACTATTCTAAGTATTAATTAGTTTTGTCTTTTAAATTGTAATCAATAAAATATCTTAACTTTACTCTTGGTTTGTAACTCCCCCTTTTTTTTGGATATATGTAAAATCAACCAAGTACATTAGGAAGTTGTGGATCTATTTGTTACGCAATGAGTAAATGTATTTTCATATTAAAATCTTGGATACTAAGCCAACAACACGTACCACATATGTTCCTCCTATTTTAGTGTTATATTTTTTAATATCACTGGCTGCAGAATGGCCAAATCTTTCTCTGCTTCCTTTATTGTCTGGTATCACATCATGGCAGGAAGGTTACCATTCTCCGGTTTCCAATAACAATGAAACAAAGTATTCTGCAAAACAGTGGGAACAATTCCTTTATTCTCCATCAGAAACGGCAATTATTGCAGTTACAATAGTGGCGTACAGACAGAATTACTCCCTATTTTAGTGTCACAAATTCAACATCCCCATCTAAATAGTGAACAGAACATCAATTAAAAACCAATTGCCAGTAAACAAAAGAACAATACAAAGAGTAAGTGGGAGGAAAGAAACCTAACAAAAGAATGTATAGGCTGACATTTGCTGGAATTATGTTTGTGGAACATGTAATGAAATGTCATCTGTAATATTAATGTGAAAGGAGAGTTTATAAAGCTGCACACATTTAAGGTACAGGTGATGAGAACTTAAAAGTTTGTGATTTGCTTTAAAAAAAAAAATTTAGAATTGAGAGTCCTCAGTGGTTGATACCTTTTAATGGCTAACTGAAAAGATGGTAACAAATTGCAGCTTTCGAGACTACACCGGTCTCTTCATCAGGCAAAGACTAAAACAACATCTAAAGAATCACATATTTATACACAACATAGCACAGAAATGTCATTATGGGAGAGTGCAAAGATATATATCATTCCTGTATTAAAATGGAGGATACCGGAATGTACCGCATCTTTACCCATAATGACAGTTCTGTGCTGTGTTGTGTATCAATGTGATTCTTCAGAATTTGTTTTAGTCTTTGCCTGATGAAGAGACCTGTGTAGTCTCGAAAGTTGCAATTTGTTATCATCTTTTCAGTTCACCATTAATAGGTATCAACCACTGAGGACTCTCAATTCTAAACATTTTTCTATCTACTGGCTAACACGGTACCAAGATATATATCTTTCCTGATTTGCTTTAAGTAACTTGTGCATCTTGATTATTTCCTATTAGACATTTTGTTTCAAGCAAGCTTGCCATAAAAGGTGACTTTTCAAAATGAATTGTTTAGTGTGTACACGAGGAAGAACTTATTAATCTACTATGATATCTCCGTCATGGAATTCACACAAGTTAGATTTTTTGCCCAGGTGAGGTGACAAAACAGGACAGGGACCCATTTAAGGAAGGACGCCTTGACGTGGCAATTGGACTCACATATATTGGCCAATCTTAGAGCAATTTTTGCAGATAAATATATCATGTGTACGTTTTACAGCGCTGTTTTTCCTTTTTTCCATTTTCTATGGCAGTAATGCATTTTCAATGTGCTAGAGTAATCATTCTTGGTAAATCATGGTGCAACCTATATCGCTTTTCAACTTACATGCTTTTTTTGTTTGGCGCCTGATCACACTAGATTGGATGTGCTGGTCTTTTTCTCTATTTGTATAGAATTCACACAGACATAATGGATTCACGCTCTCCTTACTCTAAACATAGTTTCAAGAAGGTACGATGATAGAAATCCATCATGTGCAACCTATAACTTAATCTGATGATTACTGATGAGCCAATATATTCAGCACTATTCGTTACTCGCCAGAATGGTATAGTATTCGGCCTATTCGTTACTCGGCGAGTAATTTGCTATTCTCCTCAGTATGTTCGAATGACCCGCTCAGCATGTTTGGCGCTTTATTTGCAGTCAATGAACATGCAGGGCTTGCTTGCCAATCACAGGAATGCTGGCGCCAACTTTGGTGTGGCATTACTGTGATCGGCTGACCTTGTATCGTCATAGGGGATATTTAATCCCTGCTAGCGCCATCTTGCACACATTACATGCGGAAACAGCGTAGTGTGAGCGTAGGGAGAGTGAAAGCAGCATATAGGGAGAGTTTGTCATTACAAAAAGTTCTTTTAAGAGCTAGTGAGAGTGAAGATTAGTTCTCTCTTAGGTGGAGATAGTGTAGGGAGAGATTTAATATGATAGGGAAACGCATGCAGGGTGTTATCATTGCAAGTACATGCTGCAGATCTCTGCTAGGTTGAATTCTGTATACTGTAGAAACAGACGGTGGAATTAGGGAGAGAGAGGCAGGGTTTCCTACACAGTGCCATAATAAACAAAACAGCTCTTTTTAGAGCCAAATAATATTACTCAGAACCAGCATATACTAAACAATTTTTTTTTTGAGCTTCATAATATTCCTGCTTACCAGCATATACTAAACCACTTTTTTTTAACAGCTAAATAATCTTCCTCACTGCCAGCATATGCTAAAGATCTTTTTTAAAAGCTAATTGCTAAATAATATTCCTCGCCTATTGCTGAAATAGCTAATGTATATCTAGCAGTTATGTGACTGGCACAAAACCTGCAGAAATATGCAAATGTCACTATCCACCAGTAATTTCCCTGAGTCTGCTGTTGGCGTGTGTCATAAAGGCGGTATAAAAAATAGTAATTACCTATTGGTTAAATAGATAGAGTATATTTATCTAGCAGTTGTGCCACTTGCGCAAAGCCTGCAGAGATATGCAATAGGCTCTATACACCAGTCATTTCCCTAAGGTTGCTGTTGGAGAGTGTCATAAAGGTGATATAAAAAAATAATTCTATCAGTTAAACTAAAGGCGTATATTTATCTAGCAGTTGTGCCACTGGTGCAAAGTGTGCAGAGATACACAAACAACACTGTTTACCAGTGCCAATAATTTCCCTTAATCTACTGTTGGCATGTGTCATAAAGTAAGTACAAAACAAAATTCTATTGGTCAAATAAATAACGTATATTTATCTAGCAGTTGTGCAACTGGCGCAAAGCCTGCAGAGATACGCAAACATCACTATTAGGGTATGTGTCCACGTTCAGGATTGCATCAGGATTTGGTCAGGATTTTATGCAGGTAAAATCCTGACCAAATCTGCAAATGAGGTCACTGGCAGGTCACCTGCGCTGTCCTTGCTATGCTTCTGCATTGTAAGGACATGCTGCGTTCTTAAAAGACGCGCTGCATGTGCGTTTTCGCGGGTATGACGCATGCATCTTTTAATGCATAGTGGAGACAGGATTTCATGAAATTCCCTCTGCTATGTTGTAATATCTGGATGCTGCGTTTTTGATGCTGTGGCTCAACGCAGCATCAAAAACGCAGCGTTTCCTGAAGGTGGAAACATACCCTTAACCAGTAATTTTCCGGAGTCTGCTGTTGCCATGTGTAATAAAGCTGATAGCTAAAAAAAATTACCCACACATTGCTAGATACATGGAATTTGTACATAACACCTCTGTGACTGTACTTGTGAAAAATAAAGCCAGGAAATGTAATTTTTCATAATGCAGTCATTATGAGAAAGAGTGGCATTAAGGAATGGAGACATAGATGTGGTGGTGCTGCCAAGTCATGTGACAGATCAGAAGGTGACTTTATCTTGTTCTAGCTTCTTGTCAAAATTGAATCTGCGCACTAAACCACTATTGAACCAAGACAAGTGCGAGGATGTTGTGGGTTGGATGGCAGACAATGGCTCCAGTGGGTTGACAAGCAGCACCACAAAGTCTTCCACACAGTCCAGTTAGAGTAGCCAAGAGGCTGGGCCTCACAATTCTCAACCTGTCCTCCTTATTCCCCCATCAAGAGTCCCAGGAGACACATGACCCCAACACTGGCTACCACAAGCAACTGTTTACATTCCCTTTTAATTATACTGGACTCTCACAGTGCACCATTAAAGAAGGTCATGAAGAGTTGGAGTGCAGTGATGTACAAAAATATGAACACTCATGGCAAGAAGAAAGCCACATTGGGGAAGGTCAATTCATGACTGAAGAAGTGGAGGATAGCCATGACGAACAGTTGCCATCAGGTCAACCTAAAATCGCAACTCAGAATGAGGATCAGATTGATGAATTGGCAGACAACGTGGTCGATGATGAGGCCACTGATCCATCCTGGTCTGGTAGCACGTATAGTGAGCACAGCAGTGTAGACATGGATGGATCCGTAGCACGACAACAAGCAAGAAGAGGTAATGGTTTGACCAGAGAGAGAACTCGGTCACCTGTTCTACAGGACCCCTCCCCTGACTAGATAACAGGCCAAAGGTGGGATGTTCCCCTGCATGGAAGTTTTTTCTGAAAGTCCTTCAGAGAAAACAATTGTAATTTGCAGCATCTGCCATACCAAGCAGAGAAGTGGCAACAACGCTGCTAACCTGAACACCACCAGTATGCAGAAGTACATTGCAGCCAAGCACCCCAGTAGGTGGCCAGAACATCTACAAAAACTATTGTCTGAGGGTGAAACCACTGCTCATTCCCATGTGTTACAGCATTCCCAATCTGCTGTCCATGAAGCAGGCGCTGATGCATCCTGTGCACAACCTGCAGTTGCACACACACAACAGTCAACAACCATTTCCAGTTCATTGTCCAGGCGCAGCGTTCAGTTGTACCTGCCCCAGACATTCTACAGGGACTGGAAATATCAACCCTCCCACCCACAAGTTCAAATACTAAACACCCACATGGCCATATTGCTATCCCTGGAAATGTTGCGGTTTCAGCTTGTGGGAACTGAGTCTTTTCACAACCTCTTGGCGGTGGCAGCCCCACTGTACTCGATTCCCACTCGCCACTATTTTTCCCGGTGCTCTGTCCCCACATTACATAAGCACGTGTTACACAATATTAGCCATGCTCTGGCTAACATGGTCACTGGGAAGGTCTACCTAACCACAGACACATGGACAATTTCTTGTGGACAGGGATGCTGCATTTCCCTGACGGTACACTAGGTGAATCTGGTGGAACCTGGGACAGATTCAGAGGTTGGGACATCACTAGTGTTGAGCATTCCGATACCGCAAGTATCGGGTATCGGCCGATACTTGCGGTATCGGAATTCCGATACCGAGATCCGATACTTTTGTGGCATCGGGTATCGGTATCGGATCCATAGGGATGTGTAAAATAAAGAATTAAAATAATAAATATTGATATATTCACCTCTCCGGTGGCCCCTGGACATCACGCTGGTAACCGGCAGGCTTCTTTGTTTAAAATGAGCGCGTTTAGGACCTGGGAATGACATCGCGGCTTCTAATTGGTCGCGTGCCGCTCATGTGACCGCCACGCAACCAATCAGAAGCCGCGACGTCATTCTCATTCACTAAACTCCTAATTCTAGGAATTTAGGACCTGCGAATGACGTCACGGCTTCTGATTGGTCGCGTGGCGGTCACATGAGCGGCACGCGACCAATCAGAAGCCGCGACGTCATTTGCAGGTCCTAAACGCGCTCATTTTAAACAAAGAAGCCTGCCGGTTACCAGCGTGATGTCCAGGGGCCGCCGGAGAGGTGAATATATCAATATTTTTTATTTTAATTCTTTATTTTACACATTAATATGGATCCCAGGGCCTGAAGGAGAGTTTCCTCTCCTTCAGACCCTGGGAACCATCAGGATACCTTCCGATACTTGGTGTCCCATTGACTTGTATTGGTATCGGATATCGGTATCGGCGATATCCGATATTTTTCGGGTAGCGGCCGATACTATCCGATACCGATACTTTCAAGTATCGGACGGTATCGCTCAACACTAGACATCACACATTTTACCCACACCAAGAATAGCAGGTCCAACTTCCATCAGGGTCTCCTCGAATTCCAGTTCCTGTCTCCCCACCTCCTCCTCAAATGAACTAGTCTCCCCATCACTCCACAGCTAGGAGCTCTGCAACACTTCCTTGGCAAAGCAGCAGCACGCTCTGCTGAAGCTCATCAGTTTAGGTGACAAAGCTCACAACGCAGCAGAGCTGTTGAAAGGGATTATAGATAAGACCGATCAGTGGCTCTCCTCGAAGGAACCTACAACCAGAGTCTGGTTGTGTGTGATAATGGGCTTAACCTAATGGCTTTAAAGCTTGGCAAGCTGGTACTCGTTCCATGCATGACCCACGTGCTGAACTTAGTTGTACAGTGTTTTTTAAAAACATACTCAGACTTGCCGTACCTACTTGCCAAGGTACGCTGTTTCAGCGCCCATTTCCCGAAAGTGCTGCATCAGCTCTTTAATTTGGCTCGTCACCGACTGATTTGTGACCTGGAATTCGACTTTTCATATGTTGGCAAAGCTTAGTGAGCAGAAGAGGGTAGTGTCTGAATTCCAGCTTCTCAATGCCCGTCAGAGTAACACTCAGCCCCCAAACATAACAACTGCCGAGTGGGTGCTGATCACTGACATATGTGAGGTTCTTCTAAACTTTGAGTACTGCACCAAAATGGTGAGCGCTGATGATGCTATTATCAGCATTACCATTCTGCTGCTCTGTCTATTAAAAAGTTTGCTGCTGAATCTCAAAGAGGAAGCTTGGAATGCCGAGCAGGTGGCTATGGATCAAGATTTTACAGTGACTGATATCACACAGCCCAGCCTCAAGCAATATTATCAGACCACATTGGGTGATAACGAGGAACAGACGAAGGACGATAAGGAGGAACAGTAGTTTTTGGTCTGTGCCACAGAGGGGACTCCCAATCCTAGCTTCATGCCTGTCCAGCATGGATGGCATGAAGAGGAGGAGGTGTCCATCCTCTTGGGGACAATGAACATTTTACTCTTTGTAGTCTGCACACATGGCACAGTTCATGTCCAGATGCCTTTCCCAAGACCCTCACATGAACGACATTTTGTCCACCATGAAATACTGGCTGTGCACCTATTCTTGACCCATGATACAAGGATAAACTTCCTTCTCTCATGTCGGAGGCAGACGTGCCAATTTTAGTGTATGCATGCCAGAGGGCCGTTGTGGAAAACTTGCTGAAAAGATTACCCTCAGACAACGCTGCTGGCAGAGGTACCAACTCTTTTCACCCATAAGGATTACAGGGGAGGGACACGCACACGAGGTGAAACTTAGGGTGGGGGGATGTCCACCAACTGGGCCATTTTCATGAAACCATCACATCAGCATGGTATCTGTGAGTGTAACTATGACGAGGAGGTGACCAAACCAGTGTCCTTCCTGATTCCTCAGTGCCCTTTAACTATTGGTTGTCCAAGCTGCACACATGGCTCGACCTCTTCTTGTATGGCTTGGCGGTGCTGTCTTGCCCTGCCGCAAGTGTGTTGTCTGAGTGGGTTTTCAGTTCAGCCGGTGCAATCATAACGTTAGGTACACACGCCTGTCAACCAAAAATTCAGACGGGCTGACTCTTCTAAAATTGAACAAGGGCTGATTTCCTCCTCCTCCTGAAAGCAACGTAACTGAAAATGCGGCCCACATGTTTTTTTTTGGAAGTTCTCTTAATATCCATCCCTTACCTACCATCCAAACCAATTTTGTTCTGGAAATCACATCCTCCTCCTGCTTCTGCAACAAGTAGTTAGTGGCCATATATGTATACCCCACGTGGGTAATGTTTTTACAATTTTGGAAACCTTTGTACATTGTGCAATGGTAAAATTTGTACACCCTATCTTTAACTATTCCAATAACTGCACAATGTATTGTCATGTCCCCATCACGGTCTCTTTCAGCGTGTATGATACAGACCCCTTGGGTAATTTTTGGAAACCTTTCTACATTGTTCAATGGCTAAACTTGTACTCCCTATCTCTAGCTATTCTAATAAATGCAAAATGTATTGTGAGTAGTGTTGAGCATTCCGATACCGCAAGTATCGGGTATCGGCCGATATTTGCGGTATCGGAATTCCGATACTGAATTCCGATACTTCCCGCGTATCGGATACCGGAATCGGAAGTTCCCAGAATTCAAATTGAACGCAGCAGCCAATGAGGAATGAATGAAAGTGTGGGCACATCCTGTTTAGCATGGTGGGCATGTAAGTACTGGCAAGGCTGGGATTGGCTGCTGAAATGATGTCACTCTGCACTATAAAAAAGCGCTGCCGCCATTTTGCGCTCACTCTGCTGTGATTTCAGTTAGGGACAGGACGCTGTGTTCTAACTGAGGGCCAGTTGAGCTAGCTAATTGCTTTATTTTCCTTTCCAAAGGCTAATTTAGCAAAACGCTGTGTGTTCTTCACTGTTCACCTTGCTCTTGCCTTGCAGCGCTGTTTTAACAGCGTTCTGCAAGGTCTCTGTGTGTGTGTGTGTGCAGCTCACTCTGTAGTCTGTGTGCAGCCATATACCCGGTTGTATTCAGCTCAGGGGGGGTTCACACTGCCTCACACAGTTGTTCTTTTTTGCTCTTAGTGCAGCCTGCTGCACATTTTTTCTCAAATTTCCTACTAGTGTTTTTCCACCAGTCTCCAGCTCTATTGTGGAAAAACACTACATAGGATAACCTAGAGGGGGGTTTTTGGGCCTTGCAGCGCCGTTTACGGCTGTCTGCACGGTCTCCGTGTGAGCCCAGCTCGCCCTGTAGTCTGTGTGCAGCCATAGCCGGTTGGATTCAGCTCAGGGTTCGTTACTGGCTCATACCTTGAGAAAAATTTTCCTTTTTTTCAAATAGTGCAGCCTGTTTAAAATTTGAAAAAAAAAATTCCTATTAGTGTCTTTCCACTCGTATCCAGCTAAATAGTGGAAAAACACTATATAGGATAACCTAGAGGAGGGTTTTTTGGCCTTGCAGCGCCGTTTACGGCTGTCTGCACGGTCTCCGTGTGAGCCCAGCTCGCAATGTAGTCTGTGTGCAGCCAGAGCCGGTTGGATTCAGCTCAGGGTTCGTTACTGGCTCATACCTTGCGAAAAATTTTCCTTTTTTTTCAAATAGTGCAGCCTGTTTAAAATTTGACAAAAAAAAATCCTATAAGTGTCTTTCCACTCGTATCCAGCTAAATAGTGGAAAAACACTATATAGGATAACCTAGAGGAGGGTTTTTTGGCCTTGCAGCGCCGTTTACGGCTGTCTGCACGGTCTCCGTGTGAGCCCAGCTCGCCCTGTAGTCTGTGTGCAGCCATAGCCGGTTGGATTCAGCTCAGGGTTCGTTACTGGCTCATACCTTGAGAAAAATTTTCCTTTTTTTGAAATAGTGCAGCCTGTTTAAAATTTGAAAAAAAAAAAATTCCTATTAGTGTCTTTCCACCAGTCTCCAGCTCAATTGTGGAAAAACACTACATAGGATAACCTAGAGGTTTTTTTTGGGGCCTTGCAGCGCCGTTTACGGCTGTCTGCACGGTCTCTGTGTGAGCGCAGCTCGCCCTGTAGTCTGTGTGCAGCCATAGCCGGTTGGATTCAGCTCAGGGTGCGTTACTGCCTCATACCTTGAAAAACAATTTCCTTTTTTTCAAATAGTGCAGCCAGTTTAAAATTTGAAAAAAAAAATTCCTATTAGTGTCTTTCCACTTGTATCCAGCTAAATAGTGGAAAAACACTATATAGGATAACCTAGAGGAGGGTTTTTTGGCCTTGCAGCGCCGTTTACGGCTGTCTGCACGGTCTCCGTGTGATTTAAACTAGCTCTGTAGCCCGATCTGCACCCAAAAAAAAGTTAAGTTCACCAAACACAACTTAACACTTGTGTAGGCCACATTTGAAAAATAATAAAGTTTAGTCCACAATTTACAACATTAGTGTTTCTTACACCTGTTAGGAGGAGCATTACAGGAATAAGCACACTAAGGCCTTAGTACTTTTCTGCTTATCTTTATCTGTCAACCAAGATGAAGAGGGCAGGGAGTAAGGCACGTGGGCGTGGGCGCGGAGCAGGGAGAGGAGCAGGGAGAGGACGTGGTGATTCTGTGCCTGCTGCGGGCGCCGGTGACTCGTCGTCACTCAGTTTCAGCAGGGAACAGTCCTTCATGCGCAGCTTTGTCGGAGAGCGCCGTGCACCGCTGCTGCGTGAAGACCAAATTGAAGCCGTTGTCGGGTGGATGGCAGCTAACGCCTCGGCATCGACTTCAGTTAGTGCCACATCCTCTCAGGCACAGAGCACTGGAGAGCAGCCATCTGTCTCTTCACCACCTGCCAAATTGGCCAGGCAGTCAGAGAGCCCAGGACAGGAGCCGTCTCTACTTCTGTTCTCTGAATCTCTTGGCTTGGAAACAGGGGGCCAGCCAAGCAGCATTGGAGAAATGGAAGAAGAGGCAGTGTGCAGTGATGCCCAACACCTTTTTCTCTCTGACTCTGAAGAGGCAGGTGGGCCAGTGCCTCCGGTGACCACAGCGCAGTACGCATCTGATGATGAAACTCAGGTGCCGCTTTCTCGTGCGTACTGTGCTGCTGAGACTACCCAGGAGGAGCAGTTGGTGGCAGAGGGTAGTGGAGATGATGAGGTCCTTGACCCATCGTGGCGTGAGGAACAGGAAGGTGGTGGGAGCAGCTCAGAGGAAGAGCTTCCTCTTACGGGCCAAAGAGGGAGAGGAAGGGGGAAGACTGCGGAGCCTGTAGCCTCCACTTTGGCACCCGTTAGGAGCCTGTCTCTTTCCAAAGCCAAAAAGGGAGCTCCCAAGACTTGCAGTGCCTGGTCCTTTTTTGACACAGTTGCAGATGACATTTGTTTTGTCAAATGCAAGCTGTGTCATCATAAAGTAAAAAGAGGGAAAAATGTCAGCAACCTCAATACCACAAATATGTGGAAACATGTGCGGACCAGGCACGCGGTGGAGTTACAGAAACACACTGAAGATGTAGGCCAACCAACAGCGGCAGCTACCACCTCTTCAGCTCGTGTTGCCTCTTCCTCCAGTTCACGCACAGCTGGTTTGGCTTCCTCCCAGAGACCTTGTGTAATTCCACCCACAGCACCACCTTCCCAGTCATCCTCACACTCCCAGTCTACTCTACAGCCATCGGTAGTACAGGCATGGGAGAAAAGGCGGGCATTCTCGGCCAACCACCCCCGAGCACAGGCTCTGAATGCAGGCATTGCCAAACTGTTGTCCCTGGAAATGCTCTCGTTCAGGCTGGTGGAGACTGACAGCTTCCGTGACTTGATGGCATTGGCAGTCCCACAGTACAAGGTGCCCAGCCGCTTTTACTTCAGCAGGCAGGCTGTCCCTGCCCTGCACAGGCATGTTGAGGCAAACATAAAACATGCGCTACTGAACGCCGTCAGTAGCAAGGTCCACCTCACCACCGATGCGTGGACCAGTCAGCATGGACAGGGGCGATATGTTTCCCTCACTGCCCATTGGGTTAATGTTGTTGAGCCAGGTACAGATCGTGCGAGTGGCGCAGGACGTGTCCTGCCCACTCCAAGGATTGCAGGAATCCAGTCTGTACGCATCGACTCCTCCTCTTACACCAGTGCCTCTGATTCCTCTCTGCAGGATCCGTCACAGTCCACCCCCACATGGACCCGTGAACGTTTACCTATGACCGACATGAGCACAGCCGTGGCCAAACGTCAGCAGGCCGTCTTGAAACTAGTTTCATTGGGGCATCGAAGCCACACAGCGCAGGAGCTCTGGAATGCCATAAAGAAGGAGAGCGATGTGTGGTTACTGCCAGCGAATCTCCAGCCAGGCATGGTAGTGTGTGACAATGGCCGAAATCTGGTGGCAGCTTTGGCCCTTGGCAACCTCACTCACATCCCATGTCTGGCACATGTGCTCAATTTGGTTGTGCAGAGTTTTCTGAGGGACTATGCGGATCTTGATGCACTGCTGCACAAGGTCCGCCTAGAGTGTGCTCACTTGAGGCGTTCCAGCTTGGCCAGATCCCGCATTGCTGCTCTGCAGCGCCGATTCTGCCTTCCGGAACACCGCATCATATGTGACCTACCTACCCGGTGGAATTCCACGTTACATATGTTGGAGCGGTTGTGTGAGCAGCAGCAAGCAGTTATGGAGTACCAGCTGCATCAGGCGCAAAGAAGTCGCAGTCAGCGCCGATCAGACTTCACAACCACAGAGTGGGCCACTATGAAGGACGTCTGCCAGGTTTTGCGTCCTTTTGATTATTCCACGCGGATGGCAAGTGCAGATGATGCACTAGTCAGCATGACTGTCCCCCTTATCTGCCTGCTTCAGCAAACTTTGCAAGGGTTAAGGGATGATGTGGTGGAAGAGGTGGAGGATGAGGAGTCACCTTTTCCATCAGCTTCTGGAGAGTCAGCGCCACGTGGTTCCTCACAAAGGGGTACGCAGGGGCCAATTTGTGAGGAGGATGAGGAGGAGTCAATGGAGGAGGAAGAGCTCCGTCCAGAGGAGGGAGCGACACAATTGTCCAGTGGTCAGTGTGTACAGCGAGGGTGGGGTGATGACGAGCGGGCAGAGATCATGTCTCAAGCAGGGGACAGCGTTTCTGGGCCAGTTGGCACTCTGCAGCACATGGTGGATTTCATGCTGCAGTGCCTGAGAAACGACCGCCGCATCGACCACATTCTCAACATGCCTGATTATTGGGTGTTCACCCTCCTCGATCCTCGCTACCGGGACAACGTCCAAAACCTCATCCCTGCGTTGACCCGGGAGCGTAAATTGCGGGAGTACCACGACACACTGGTGAATTCCATCATCTTCTCCTGTCCAACTGAGAGGAGTGCTGCTAGTGCTTTACAAAGCAGCTCAGTGCGTCGAGGCAGTGGGGGAGGCTCTGCCCAAAGAGGGAGCAGAAGCAGTGCCTCTGCCCAAGGCAAGCCCAGTATGGCACAACTCTGGCACACTTTTGTGTGCCCGCCCCAAATGTCTACACCATCACCGGCGGCTCCAGTCAGCAGGAGGCAACGGTTCCGTCAGATGGTGACAGACTACATGGCTTGCCCTCTTACTGTACTCCCAGACGGCTCTTCGCCGTTCAAGTTTTGGGTCTCTAAGCTGGATACATGGCCAGAGCTAAGCCAGTATGCATTGGAGGTGCTGGCTTGCGCTGCGGCTAGTGTCTTATCGGAACGTGTCTTTAGTGCCGCAGGTGGTGTACTAACAGACCGTCGCATGCGACTATCCTCCGATAACGTTGACCGGCTTACTTTCCTGAAAATGAACCAGGCCTGGATCTCGCAGGAATTTGCCACTCCTCTGCCTGATTAAGTAATTGGGTGTCATCCAGGTCTCCTGCTGTGTTCATCTTTCTACCACCTGAACTGCTATTCCTGGGCTCCAACACCGCCAGTTGCGGCTCAGAAGTGCAGGCTGCACAGTAAAAACATACGACCCAGTGTTATTGGGTTTCAGTAACGTCAGCTGATCCCCAGCTGTGTAGCCGGCAATGTGTCCTGCGACCGCCACGCTGGCACAACAACCTAAATGTAAGGGAACCTGTCCCCCCCCCCCGTCGTTTGTTACTGAAAGAGCCATCTTGTGCAGCAGTAATGCTGCACAAGGAAAAGGTAGCTTTTTTTTTTTAGCTCTTTGCACACGCAGAACTTAACACTTATAAAATGTGTTCACTGATACCGTTATACCGTCCCGGAGCTGGGACTTTCCTTCGTAATGTGACGCAGCACAGCCGTCATTCCTACCCCCTTGGTGCCATGCGCTGCCTCCTCAGCGTTGTTTTAAGCTGTCACGGAGCCTGCGCTGTTCTGTTATCCCTTGGGCATGCCCTATTTGCGCTGCCTGTCTTCTGACATAATTTGGTGTCAGGCTGGCTGCGCCTGTGCGGCCGCGGTGCCCGAGATCCCGCCTCGCAGTGTCTTCTGATTGAGTCACACTGCGGGCCTGGGATCCATGGGCATGCGCAGTGCATATCTTCCCCTCGGGCTCTCGCTCATTTCCCTCCGCCTTCTTTAGACTGTGCGCCGTCAGCTGATCCCTAGCATGCCACGGCCGTGACACCGCACAGTCTGAAGAAGAGGGAAGGAGGGGAGTGAGAGTCGAGGTTATGCACTGTGCATGCCCATGGTTCCAAGGCCCGCAGTGGGATTACGTTAGATGAGACTGCGAGGTGGGATCTGGAGCAGCGTGGACGCACAGGCACTGACAGCCTGACACCAAATTATGTCAGAAGACAGGCAGCGCTAATTGGGCATGGCCAAGGGCTAACAGAACAGCGCAGGCTCCGTGACAGCTTAAAACAACGCTGAGGAGGCAGCGCACGGCATCAAGGGGATAGGAATGACAGCTGTGCTGTGTCCCATTACGAAGGAAATTCGCACCTCCGGAACGGTTTAACGGTATAAAAGGACACATTTTTAGTGTTTACTTCGGTGTTTGCAAGGAGCATAATTAAAAGAGCAACCTTTTCCTTTTGCATCCTTAGTGCTGCACAACATGGCTCTTTCAGCTACAAACGTCTTGGGGGGGGGGGGTTAAAGGTTTCCTTTCAACTTGCTCCAATCAGGCTTCGGCCTACACTCTGTTCCTCTGCTCCTCCTGCTGTCCCTGGGCTCTAACACCGCCAGTTGGTGCCTGGAAGTGCTGTGTGCACAGTCAACAGTCGCTCCTCTGTTATTGGGGTTCAGTAACGTCAGCTGATCCCCAGCTGTGTGTGCGGCAATACCTCCAATCTGCTCCTCCTGCTGTCCCTGGGCTCTAACACCGCCAGTTGGTGCCTGGAAGTGCTCTGTGCACAGTCAACAGTCGCTCCTCTGTTATTGGGGTTCAGTAACGTCAGCTGATCCCCAGCTGTGTGTGCGGCAATACCTCCAATCTGCTCCTCCTGCTGTCCCTGGGCTCTAACACCGCCAGTTGGTGCCTGGAAGTGCTGTGTGCACAGTCAACAGTCGCTCCTCTGTTATTGGGGTTCAGTAACGTCAGCTGATCCCCAGCTGTGTATCCGGCAACGTGTCATGCGACCGCCACGCTGGCACAACTAAAATGTAAGGGGACCTGTCCCCCCCCCCCCTAGGCGTTTGTTACTGAAAGAGCCACCATGTGCAGCACTAATACTGCACAAGGGAAAGGTCGCTCTTGAAATTATGCTCCTTGCAAACGCTGAACTACACACTCATGTAATGTGTCCCCTCACACCGTCCAACCGTCCCGGAGGTGGGACTTTCCTTTGTAATGTGACGCAGCACAGCCGTCATTGCTACCCCCTTGGCACCGTGCGCTGCCTCCTTAGCGTTGTTTGATTCCGTCATGGACCCTGCGCTGTTATGTTATCCCTTGGCCATGCACAGTTTGCGCTGCCCGTCCTCTGACATCATTTGTTGTCGTCCTGGCTGCGCCTGTGCGTCCACGCTGCCCGAAATCACACCTCGCAGTGTCGTCTAATGTGATCCCACAGTGGGCCTGGTATCCATGGCCATGCGCAGTGCATATACTAGCCTCTCACTCCCCTTCTTCACGCTTCTTCAGACTAGGCGGCGTCAGCTGATCCCTAATAGCATGCCACGGCCGTGACGCCGCACAGTCTGAAGAAGCAGGAAGGAGGTGAGTGAGAGGCGATGATATGCACTGCGCATGCCCATGGATCCCTGGCCCGCAGTGGGACTACATTAGATGACACTGCAAGGTTGGATCTCGGGCAGCTTGGACGCACAGGCACTGCCAGCCTGACACCTACATGATGTCAGAAGACGGGCACCGCTAACTGTGCATGGCCAAGGGATAACATTACAGCGCGGGCTCCGTGACAGAACCAAACAACGTTGAGGAGGTGGCGCCCGGCACCAAGGGGGTTGGAATGACGGCTGTGCTGTGTCACATTACAAAGGAAAGTCCCACTTCCGGGATGGTTTGAAGGTGTGAGGGGACACATTATATGAGTGTGTACTTCAGCGTTTGCAAGGAGCATAATTTTCGGAGCCACCATTTTCCATGTGCAGTATTACTGCTGTACAAGATGGCTCTTTCAGCAACAAATGCCTGGGGGGGGGGTTAAAGGTTCCCTTTCAACTTGCTCCACTGCAGGCTTCGGCCTACACTCTGCTCCTCTTTGATTCCCTGGGTTTCAACACTGTCAGTTGCCACCTGGAAGTGTTGTCTACACAGAAAAAACACTAGGTGATGTGTCAGTGGGGTTCAGCACCGCCAGCTGTTCCCCTGCTGTGTAGTCGGCAACGTGTCCAGCACAAGCCACGCTGGCACAACAGAACAAAAGCTGCCACCAGTGCAGGCTTCGGCCTACACTCTGCTCCTCTCCTCCTCCTGCTGACCCTGGGCTCAAACACCGCTAGTTTTTGCCCGGAAGTGCTAGCTGCACAGAGAAAAACACCAGCCAATGTGTTAGTGGGGTTCAGCAACGCCAGCTGTTCCCCTGCTGTGTAGCCGGCAACGTGACCTGCAAACGCCATGCAGGCACAGGAACTGAAATTAAAAGGGAACCTGGCCCCACCCCCCCAAGGTGTTTCTATGTATAACAGCCACCTAGTACAGCAGTACTGCTGCATTTGTACAAGGTGGCTGACTTTTTCTCCTTGCCCACGTGGAACTCAACACGTACAAAATGTGTCTCATTGAGACCATTCCACTGTCCCTGAGGTGTGACTTTCCTTTGTAATGATACGCAGCACCCCCCTTGGTAGCGTTTCCCGTCTTTTGTCATCATGGTTAGCTGGCTGCGCCTGTGCATCCGCCCTGCTAGAAACAACGCCCCTCGTTGTCATATTTATTTTGTCAGCGAGGGTGTGGTTTATGGGCACGAGCAGTGCATATGTTTGCCTGTCTTAACTCATCTCCTTCCGCCTTCTTCAGACTGTGCGGCCTCCTGGCCGTGGTAGGCGATAAGGGATCAGCTGAGGCCGCCCAGTCTGGAGCAGGTGTAAGGACATGTGTAAGCGGCAAACCTATTTACTGCACAAGGCCACGAATCCCAGCCACGCAGTGTGATTTTTTGAAAACACACTGTGGGTCTGGGATTCATGTCCATCGCTAACCGCAACGGCCGACATGAAATGAGGTCAGAAGACAGGAAGCGCTCACAGCGCATGGCCAAGGGATCACAATAGCGCAGACTCCTGTACAGCAAATAACAACGCTCAGGAATCTGCGCCCAGTACCTAGGTGCAAATTTTGACACCTGTGCTGCGTCTCGTTAAAAAGACAAGTCACGCCTCCACAACTGTTTGACAGTATAATGGGCTAAATAGTGTACGTGTTTTAGTCAGCGTGTGCAAGGAGCAAAACAAATAGAGCAACCTTTTACTTGTGCAGCATTAATGCTGCACAAGGTGTGGCTCTTGTACCTTGCAACACCTGAGGGGGGTTAAAGGTAACCTTTGAAATTGGTTCAACTAGGCTTCGGCCTACACTCTGCTCCTCTACTCCTCCTGCTGACCCTGGGCTCAAACACCGCTAGTTTTTGCCCGGAAATGCTAGCTGCACAGAGAAAAACACCAGCCAATGTGTTAGTGGGGTTCAGCAACGCCAGCTGTTCCCCTGCTGTGTAGTCGGCAACGTGTCCAGCACAAGCCACGCTGGCACAACAGAACAAAAGCTGCCACCAGTGCAGGCTTCGGCCTACACTTTGCTCCTCTCCTCCTCCTGCTGACCCTGGGCTCAAACAACGCCAGTTTCTGCCCGGACATGCTAGCTGCACAGAGAAAAACACCAGCCAATGTGTTAGTGGGGTTCAGCACCGCCAGCTGTTCCCCCGCTGTGTAGCCGGCATCGTGTCCAGCACAAGCCACGCTAGCACAACCGACCAAAAGCTGTCACCAGTGCAGGCTTCGGCCTACACTTTGCTCCTCTCCTCCTCCTCCTGCTGACCCTGGGCTCTAACACCGCTAGTTTTTTCCCGGACATGCAATCTGCACAGAGAAAAACACCAGTCAATGTGTCAGTGGGGTTCAGCAACGTCAGCTGTTCCCCTGCTGTGTAGCTTGCAACGTGACCTGCAAACGCCACGCAGGCACATGAACTGAAATTGAAGGGAGCCTGCCCCCCACCCACAGGTGTTTCTATGTATAACAGCCACCTTGTACAGCAGTACTGCTGCATTTGTACAAGGTGGCTGACTTTTTCTCCTTGCCCACGTGGAACTCAACACGTACAAAATGTGTCTCATTAGAGACCATTACAATGTCCCTGAGGTGTGACTTTCCTTTGTAATGACACGCAGCACCACCCTTGTTAGCGCTGCCCGTCTTTTGACATCATTGGTTAGCTGGCTGCGCCTGTGCATCTCCCCTGCTCGAAACAACGCCCCTCGGTGTCTTATTTTTTTGGACAGCGAGGGTGTGATTGATGGGCATGTGCAGTGCATATGTTTGCCTGTGTTCACTCATCTCCTTCCGCCTTATTCTGACTGGGTGTCCTCATGGCCGCGGCAGGCGATAAGGGATCAGATGAGGCCGCCCAGTCTGAAGCAGGTGTAAGGACATGTGTGAGCGGCAAACATATTTAGTGCACCAGGGCACGAATCCCAGCACCGCAGTGTGATTTTTTAAAAACACACTGTGGGTCTGGGATTCATGTCCATCGCTAACCGCAACGGCCAACATGAAATGAGGTCATAAGACAGGAAGCGCTCACAGCGCATGGCCAAAGGATCACAAGAGCGCAGACTCCTGTACAGCAACTAACAACGCTCAGGAAGCTGCGCCCATGCAAAAAGGTGTTGTTTTCGACACCTGTGCTGCTTTTCTTTAAAAAGACAAGTCACGCCTCCACTACTGATTAACAGTATAATGGGCTAAATAGTCTACGTGTTGCATTCAGCTTGTGCAAGTAGAAAAATTAATAGAGCAACCTTTTACTTGTGCAGCATTAATGCTGCAGAAGGAGTGGCTCTTGTACTTTGTAACACCTGAGGGGGGGTTAAAGGTAACCTTTGAAATTGGTTCAACTAGGCTTCGGCCTACACTCTGCTCCTCTCCTCCTCCTGCTGACCCTGGGCTCTAACAACGCTAGTTTTTGCCCGGAAATGCTAGCTGCACAGAGAAAAACACCAGCCAATGTGTTAGTGGGGTTCAGCACCGCCAGCTGTTCCCCCGCTGTGTAGCCGGCATCGTGTCCAGCACAAGCCACGCTGGCACAACCGACCAAAAGCTGCCACCAGTGCAGGCTTCGGCCTACACTTTGCTCCTCTCCTCCTCCTCCTGCTGACCCTGGGCTCAAACACCGCTAGTTTTTGCCCGGAAATGCTAGCTGCACAGAGAAAAACACCAGCCAATGTGTTAGTGGGGTTCAGCACCGCCAGCTGTTCCCCTGCTGTGCAGCTTGCAACGTGACCTGCAAACGCCACGCTTGCACATGAACTGAAATTGAAGGGAGCCTGGCCCCCACCCCCAGGTGTTTCTATGTATAACAGCCACCTTGTACAGCAGTACTGCTGCATTTGTACAAGGTGGCTGACTTTTTCTCCTTGCACACGTGGAACTCAACAAGTACAAAATTTGTCTCATTACAGACCATTACAATGTCCCTGAGGTGTGACTTTCCTTTTTAATGACACGCAGCACCCCCATTGTTAGCGCTGCCCGTCTCCTGACATCATTGGTTGGCTGGCTGTGCCTGTGCATCCCCCCTGCCCGACACAACGCCCCCCGTTGTCTCATATATTTTGACTGCGAGGGTGTGATTGATGGGCACGAGCAGTGCATATGTTCCCCTGTTTTCACTCCCCTCCTTCCGCCTTCTTCTGACTGTGCGGCCTCATGGCCGCGGCATGCGATAAGGGATCAGCTGAGGCCGCCCAGTCTGAAGCAGGTGTAAGGACATGTGTGAGCGGCGAACATATTTACTGCACAAGGCCACGAATCCCAGCACCGCAGTGTGACTTTAGGAAAAGCCACTGTGGGTCTGGGATTTATGGCCATCGTTAACCGCACCGGCCAACATGAAATGAGGTCATGAGACGGCCTGCACTAACAGGGTATTGCCAAGGGATAACACAAGAGCGCAGTTTCCTGTACTGCAAATAACAACGGTAAGGAATCTGCGCACAGCACCTAGGTGTAAATTTGTACACCTGTGCTGCGTCTCCTTAAAAAGACTAGTAGTCACGCCTCCACTACTGTTTGACAGTATAATGGGCTAAATAGTGTACGTGTTTAATTCAGCGTGTGCAAGGAGCAAAATTAAATAAAGCAACCTTTGACTTGTGCATCATTAATGCTGTTCAAGGTGTGGCTCTTGTACCTTGCAACACCTGAGGGGGGGGTTAAAGGTAACCTTTGAAATTGGTTCAACTAGGCTTCGGCCTACACTCTGCTCCTCTACTCCTCCTGCTGACCCTGGGCTCAAACACCGCTAGTTTTTGCCCGGAAATGCTAGCTGCACAGAGAAAAACACCAGCCAATGTGTTAGTGGGGTTCAGCACCGCCAGCTGTTCCCCTGCTGTGTAGTCGGCAACGTGTCCAGCACAAGCCACGCTGGCACAACAGAACAAAAGCTGCCACCAGTGCAGGCTTCGGCCTACACTTTGCTCCTCTCCTCCTCCTGCTGACCCTGGGCTCAAACAACGCCAGTTTCTGCCCGGACATGCTAGCTGCACAGAGAAAAACACCAGCCAATGTGTTAGTGGGGTTCAGCACCGCCAGCTGTTCCTCTGCTGTGTAGTCGGCATCGTGTCCAACACAAGCCACGCTGGCACAACTGACCAAAAGCTGCCACCAGTGCAGGCTTCGGCCTACACTTTGCTCCTCTCCTCCTCCTGCTGACCCTGGGCTCAAACAACGCCAGTTTCTGCCCGGACATGCTAGCTGCACAGAGAAAAACACCAGCCAATGTGTTAGTGGGGTTCAGCACCGCCAGCTGTTCCCCTGCTGTGTAGCTGGCAACGTTTCCTGCAAACGCCACGCAGGAACATGAACTGAAATTGAAGGGAGCCTGCCCCCCACCCCCCCAGGTGTTTCTATGTATAACAGCCACCTTGTACAGCAGTACTGCTGCATTTGTACAAGGTGGCTGACTTTTTCTCCTTGCACACGTGGAACTCAACAAGTACAAAATGTGTCTCATTACAGACCATTACAATGTCCCTGAGGTGTGACTTTCCTTTTTAATGACACGCAGCACCCCCATTGTTAGCGCTGCCCGTCTCCTGACATCATTGGTTGGCTGGCTGTGCCTGTGCGTCCCCCCTGCCCGACACAACGCCCCCCGTTGTCTCATATATTTTGACTGCGAGGGTGTGATTGATGGGCACGAGCAGTGCATATGTTCCCCTGTTTTCACTCCCCTCCTTCCGCCTTCTTCTGACTGTGCGGCCTCATGGCCGCGGCATGCGATAAGGGATCAGCTGAGGCCGCCCAGTCTGAAGCAGGTGTAAGGACATGTGTGAGCGGCGAACATATTTACTGCACAAGGCCACGAATCCCAGCACCGCAGTGTGACTTTAGGAAAAGCCACTGTGGGTCTGGGATTTATGGCCATCGTTAACCGCACCGGCCAACATGAAATGAGGTCATGAGACGGCCTGCACTAACAGGGTATTGCCAAGGGATAACACAAGAGCGCAGTTTCCTGTACTGCAAATAACAACGGTAAGGAATCTGCGCACAGCACCTAGGTGTAAATTTGTACACCTGTGCTGCGTCTCCTTAAAAAGACTAGTAGTCACGCCTCCACTACTGTTTGACAGTATAATGGGCTAAATAGTGTACGTGTTTAATTCAGCGTGTGCAAGGAGCAAAATTAAATAGAGCAACCTTTGACTTGTGCATCATTAATGCTGTTCAAGGTGTGGCTCTTGTACCTTGCAACACCTGAGGGGGGGGTTAAAGGTAACCTTTGAAATTGGTTCAACTAGGCTTCGGCCTACACTCTGCTCCTCTACTCCTCCTGCTGACCCTGGGCTCAAACACCGCTAGTTTTTGCCCGGAAATGCTAGCTGCACAGAGAAAAACACCAGCCAATGTGTTAGTGGGGTTCAGCACCGCCAGCTGTTCCCCTGCTGTGTAGTCGGCAACGTGTCCAGCACAAGCCACGCTGGCACAACAGAACAAAAGCTGCCACCAGTGCAGGCTTCGGCCTACACTTTGCTCCTCTCCTCCTCCTGCTGACCCTGGGCTCAAACAACGCCAGTTTCTGCCCGGACATGCTAGCTGCACAGAGAAAAACACCAGCCAATGTGTTAGTGGGGTTCAGCACCGCCAGCTGTTCCTCTGCTGTGTAGTCGGCATCGTGTCCAGCACAAGCCACGCTGGCACAACTGACCAAAAGCTGCCACCAGTGCAGGCTTCGGCCTACACTTTGCTCCTCTCCTCCTCCTGCTGACCCTGGGCTCAAACAACGCCAGTTTCTGCCCGGACATGCTAGCTGCACAGAGAAAAACACCAGCCAATGTGTTAGTGGGGTTCAGCACCGCCAGCTGTTCCCCTGCTGTGTAGCTGGCAACGTTTCCTGCAAACGCCACGCAGGAACATGAACTGAAATTGAAGGGAGCCTGCCCCCCACCCCCCCAGGTGTTTCTATGTATAACAGCCACCTTGTACAGCAGTACTGCTGCATTTGTACAAGGTGGCTGACTTTTTCTCCTTGCACACGTGGAACTCAACAAGTACAAAATGTGTCTCATTACAGACCATTACAATGTCCCTGAGGTGTGACTTTCCTTTTTAATGACACGCAGCACCCCCATTGTTAGCGCTGCCCGTCTCCTGACATCATTGGTTGGCTGGCTGTGCCTGTGCGTCCCCCCTGCCCGACACAACGCCCCCCGATGTCTCATATATTTTGACTGCGAGGGTGTGATTGATGGGCACGAGCAGTGCATATGTTCCCCTGTTTTCACTCCCCTCCTTCCGCCTTCTTCTGACTGTGCGGCCTCATGGCCGCGGCATGCGATAAGGGATCAGCTGAGGCCGCCCAGTCTGAAGCAGGTGTAAGGACATGTGTGAGCGGCGAACATATTTACTGCACAAGGCCACGAATCCCAGCACCGCAGTGTGACTTTAGGAAAAGCCACTGTGGGTCTGGGATTTATGGCCATCGTTAACCGCACCGGCCAACATGAAATGAGGTCATGAGACGGCCTGCACTAACAGGGTATTGCCAAGGGATAACACAAGAGCGCAGTTTCCTGTACTGCAAATAACAACGGTAAGGAATCTGCGCACAGCACCTAGGTGTAAATTTGTACACCTGTGCTGCGTCTCCTTAAAAAGACTAGTAGTCACGCCTCCACTACTGTTTGACAGTATAATGGGCTAAATAGTGTACGTGTTTAATTCAGCGTGTGCAAGGAGCAAAATTAAATAGAGCAACCTTTGACTTGTGCATCATTAATGCTGTTCAAGGTGTGGCTCTTGTACCTTGCAACACCTGAGGGGGGGGTTAAAGGTAACCTTTGAAATTGGTTCAACTAGGCTTCGGCCTACACTCTGCTCCTCTACTCCTCCTGCTGACCCTGGGCTCAAACACCGCTAGTTTTTGCCCGGAAATGCTAGCTGCACAGAGAAAAACACCAGCCAATGTGTTAGTGGGGTTCAGCACCGCCAGCTGTTCCCCTGCTGTGTAGTCGGCAACGTGTCCAGCACAAGCCACGCTGGCACAACAGAACAAAAGCTGCCACCAGTGCAGGCTTCGGCCTACACTTTGCTCCTCTCCTCCTCCTGCTGACCCTGGGCTCAAACAACGCCAGTTTCTGCCCGGACATGCTAGCTGCACAGAGAAAAACACCAGCCAATGTGTTAGTGGGGTTCAGCACCGCCAGCTGTTCCCCTGCTGTGTAGCTGGCAACGTTTCCTGCAAACGCCACGCAGGAACATGAACTGAAATTGAAGGGAGCCTGCCCCCCACCCCCCCAGGTGTTTCTATGTATAACAGCCACCTTGTACAGCAGTACTGCTGCATTTGTACAAGGTGGCTGACTTTTTCTCCTTGCACACGTGGAACTCAACAAGTACAAAATGTGTCTCATTACAGACCATTACAATGTCCCTGAGGTGTGACTTTCCTTTTTAATGACACGCAGCACCCCCATTGTTAGCGCTGCCCGTCTCCTGACATCATTGGTTGGCTGGCTGTGCCTGTGCGTCCCCCCTGCCCGACACAACGCCCCCCGTTGTCTCATATATTTTGACTGCGAGGGTGTGATTGATGGGCACGAGCAGTGCATATGTTCCCCTGTTTTCACTCCCCTCCTTCCGCCTTCTTCTGACTGTGCGGCCTCATGGCCGCGGCATGCGATAAGGGATCAGCTGAGGCCGCCCAGTCTGAAGCAGGTGTAAGGACATGTGTGAGCGGCGAACATATTTACTGCACAAGGCCACGAATCCCAGCACCGCAGTGTGACTTTAGGAAAAGCCACTGTGGGTCTGGGATTTATGGCCATCGTTAACCGCACCGGCCAACATGAAATGAGGTCATGAGACGGCCTGCACTAACAGGGTATTGCCAAGGGATAACACAAGAGCGCAGTTTCCTGTACTGCAAATAACAACGGTAAGGAATCTGCGCACAGCACCTAGGTGTAAATTTGTACACCTGTGCTGCGTCTCCTTAAAAAGACTAGTAGTCACGCCTCCACTACTGTTTGACAGTATAATGGGCTAAATAGTGTACGTGTTTAATTCAGCGTGTGCAAGGAGCAAAATTAAATAGAGCAACCTTTGACTTGTGCATCATTAATGCTGTTCAAGGTGTGGCTCTTGTACCTTGCAACACCTGAGGGGGGGTTAAAGGTAACCTTTGAAATTGGTTCAACTAGGCTTCGGCCTACACTCTGCTCCTCTACTCCTCCTGCTGACCCTGGGCTCAAACACCGCTAGTTTTTGCCCGGAAATGCTAGCTGCACAGAGAAAAACACCAGCCAATGTGTTAGTGGGGTTCAGCACCGCCAGCTGTTCCCCTGCTGTGTAGTCGGCAACGTGTCCAGCACAAGCCACGCTGGCACAACAGAACAAAAGCTGCCACCAGTGCAGGCTTCGGCCTACCCTTTGCTCCTCTACTCCTCCTGCTGACCCTGGGCTCAAACACCGCTAGTTTTTGCCCGGAAATGCTAGCTGCACAGAGAAAAACACCAGCCAATGTGTTAGTGGGGTTCAGCACCGCCAGCTGTTCCCCCGCTGTGTAGCCGGCATCGTGTCCAGCACAAGCCACGCTGGCACAACCGACCAAAAGCTGCCACCAGTGCAGGCTTCGGCCTACACTTTGCTCCTCTCCTCCTCCTCCTGCTGACCCTGGGCTCAAACACCGCTAGTTTTTGCCCGGAAATGCTAGCTGCACAGAGAAAAACATCAGCCAATGTGTTAGTGGGGTTCAGCACCGCCAGCTGTTCCCCTGCTGTGCAGCTTGCAACGTGACCTGCAAACGCCACGCAGGCACATGAACTGAAATTGAAGGGAGCCTGGCCCCCACCCCCAGGTGTTTCTATGTATAACAGCCACCTTGTACAGCAGTACTGCTGCATTTGTACAAGGTGGCTGATGTTTTCTCCTTGCCCACGTGGAACTCAACACATACAAAATGTGTCTCTTTGAGACCATTCCACTGTCCCTGAGGTGTGACTTTCCTTTGTAATGATACGCAGCACCCCCCTTGGTAGCGCTTCCCGTCTTCTGACATCATTGGTTGGCTACTTGCGCCTGTTCGTCCGCCCTGCCTGAATAAAATGCTCCTCGTTGTCTTAATTATTTTGACTGCGAGGGTGTGATTGATGGGCACGAGCAGTGCATATCTTCGCCTGTCTTAACTCATCTCCTTCCGCCTTCTTCAAACTGTGCAGCCTCATGGCCGCGGCATGCGAGAAGGGATCAGCAGAGGCCGCCCAGTCTGAAGCAGGTGTAAGGACGTGTGTGAGCGGCCAAAATATTTACTGCTCAAGGCCACGAATCCCAGCACCGCAGTGTGGCTTTATGAAAAGACACTGTGGGTCTGGGATTTATGGCCATCGTTAACCGCACCGGCCAACATGAAATGATGTCATAAGATGGGCAGCGCTAACAGGGCATTGCCAAGGGATAACACAAGAGCGCAGACTCCTGTACAGCAAATAACAACGCTCAGGAAGCTGCGCCAAGCACCAAGGCGTTATTTTGGACACCTGTGCTGCGTCTTATCAAAAAACCAAGTCACGCATCCACTACAGTTTGACTGTAGAATGGGGTAAATTGTGTATGTCTTTCATTCAGCGTGTGCAAGTAGACAAATTAATAGAGCAACCTTTCACTTGTGCAGCATTAATACTGCACAAGGTGTGTCTCTTGTACTTTGTAACACCTGAGGGGGGGGTTAAAGGTTTCCTTTGAAATTGGTTCAAATAGGCTTCGGCCTACACTCTGCTCCTCTCCTCCTCCTCCTGCTTCAACACGGGCTCTAACATCGCTAGTTTTTGCCCGCAAGTGCTAGCTGCACAGAGAAAAACACACGCCATTGTGTTAGTGGGGTTCAGCAACGCCAGCTGTTCCCCCAGTGTGTAGCCGGCAAAGTGTCCTGCAAACGCAACGCAGACACAAAGCTGCCTCCAGTGCAGGCTTCGGCCTACACTCATCTCCCCCTGCTTACCCTTTGCTCCAACACCACTAGTTGGGGCTCTAGGAAGACAATCTTTAATAGGCAAGGCAACGCATCTGGGTTCCAGCACCGCCAGCTGGTTCTCGGCAGTGTTCTTGTCACAGGTACTCCCTCGTGCCAAGCCTGGTTTCAGCACCGTCAGCTGTTTCCGGGTTGTGTCAACTTCACTGAGACGCCTATGCTTGCCCCGTCGTGGTGCGGTCGAGTTAGCCAACTCCAGGGTGCCTCCAGTTTAGGAGCTTCCTATGTGGGCTGCGTGAACTGGTAGTCAAGGCTGGTTCTGTAGTGCCAGTAGGCCCAGCTCCCCCTGTAGGACTGTTGGGGTTCGGTAACTGCGGCTGCCTCGCGGCCTAGCTGTTCTCTCCTCTCCTGTGGGCCTTGGGGTCCACCACCTGGTTCCAGCACCGTCAGCTGGTTCCGGGCCGAGCCTTTGGCTTAGGTGCCTCCTCCTGGGTATCCGAGTTCCGCCAACGCCAGGCGGTCCTTGGTAGTGCTTTTAAGCGCGGGCACCTACAGCTTAGTAACCGGGTTCCAGCACCGTCAGCTAGTCCTCGGTCGTGCCATTGGCTCTTGCACACTGGGGCAACGCATCCGGGTTCCAGCACCGCCAGCTGGTTCTCGGCAGTGTTCTTGTCACAGGTACTCCCTCGTGCCAAGCCTGGTTTCAGCACCGTCAGCTGTTTCCGGGTTGTGTCAAGCTCACTGAGACACCTATGCTTGCCTCGTCGTGGTGCGGTCGGGTTAGCCAACTCCACGGTGCCTCCAGTTTAGGAGCTTCCTATGTGGGCTGCGTGAACTGGTAGTCAAGGCTGGTTCTGTAGTGCCAGTAGGCCCAGCTCCCCCTGTAGGACTCTTGGGGTTCGGTAACTGCGGCTGCCTCGCGGCCTAGCTGTTCTCTCCTCTCCTGTGGGCCTTGGGGTCCACCACCTGGTTCCAGCACCGTCAGCTGGTTCCGGGCCGAGCCTTTGGCTTAGGTGCCTCCTCCTGGGTATCCGAGTTCCGCCAACGCCAGGCGGTCCTTGGTAGTGCTTTTAAGCGCGGGCACCTACAGCTTAGTAACCGGGTTCCAGCACCGTCAGCTAGTCCTCGGTCGTGCCATTGGCTCTTGCACACTGGGGCAACGCATCCGGGTTCCAGCACCGCCAGCTGGTTCTCGGCAGTGTTCTTGTCACAGGTACTCCCTCGTGCCAAGCCTGGTTTCAGCACCGTCAGCTGTTTCCGGGTTGTGTCAAGCTCACTGAGACACCTATGCTTGCCTCGTCGTGGTGCGGTCGGGTTAGCCAACTCCAGGGTGCCTCCAGTTTAGGAGCTTCCTATGTGGGCTGCGTGAACTGGTAGTCAAGGCTGGTTCTGTAGTGCCAGTAGGCCCAGCTCCCCCTGTAGGACTGTTGGGGTTCGGTAACTGCGGCTGCCTCGCGGCCTAGCTGTTCTCTCCTCTCCTGTGGGCCTTGGGGTCCACCACCTGGTTCCAGCACCGTCAGCTGGTTCCGGGCCGAGCCTTTGGCTTAGGTGCCTCCTCCTGGGTATCCGAGTTCCGCCAACGCCAGGCGGTCCTTGGTAGTGCTTTTAAGCGCGGGCACCTACAGCTTAGTAACCGGGTTCCAGCACCGTCAGCTAGTCCTCGGTCGTGCCATTGGCTCTTGCACACTGGGGCAACGCATCCGGGTTCCAGCACCGCCAGCTGGTTCTCGGCAGTGTTCTTGTCACAGGTACTCCCTCGTGCCAAGCCTGGTTTCAGCACCGTCAGCTGTTTCCGGGTTGTGTCAAGCTCACTGAGACACCTATGCTTGCCTCGTCGTGGTGCGGTCGGGTTAGCCAACTCCAGGGTGCCTCCAGTTTAGGAGCTTCCTATGTGGGCTGCGTGAACTGGTAGTCAAGGCTGGTTCTGTAGTGCCAGTAGGCCCAGCTCCCCCTGTAGGACTCTTGGGGTTCGGTAACTGCGGCTGCCTCGCGGCCTAGCTGTTCTCTCCTCTCCTGTGGGCCTTGGGGTCCACCACCTGGTTCCAGCACCGTCAGCTGGTTCCGGGCCGAGCCTTTGGCTTAGGTGCCTCCTCCTGGGTATCCGAGTTCCGCCAACGCCAGGCGGTCCTTGGTAGTGCTTTTAAGCGCGGGCACCTACAGCTTAGTAACCGGGTTCCAGCACCGTCAGCTAGTCCTCGGTCGTGCCATTGGCTCTTGCACACTGGGGCAACGCATCCGGGTTCCAGCACCGCCAGCTGGTTCTCGGCAGTGTTCTTGTCACAGGTACTCCCTCGTGCCAAGCCTGGTTTCAGCACCGTCAGCTGTTTCCGGGTTGTGTCAAGCTCACTGAGACACCTATGCTTGCCTCGTCGTGGTGCGGTCGGGTTAGCCAACTCCAGGGTGCCTCCAGTTTAGGAGCTTCCTATGTGGGCTGCGTGAACTGGTAGTCAAGGCTGGTTCTGTAGTGCCAGTAGGCCCAGCTCCCCCTGTAGGACTGTTGGGGTTCGGTAACTGCGGCTGCCTCGCGGCCTAGCTGTTCTCTCCTCTCCTGTGGGCCTTGGGGTCCACCACCTGGTTCCAGCACCGTCAGCTGGTTCCGGGCCGAGCCTTTGGCTTAGGTGCCTCCTCCTGGGTATCCGAGTTCCGCCAACGCCAGGCGGTCCTTGGTAGTGCTTTTAAGCGCGGGCACCTACAGCTTAGTAACCGGGTTCCAGCACCGTCAGCTGGTCCTCGGTCGTGCCATTGGCTCTTGCACACTGGGGCAACGCATCCGGGTTCCAGCACCGCCAGCTGGTTCTCGGCAGTGTTCTTGTCACAGGTACTCCCTCGTGCCAAGCCTGGTTTCAGCACCGTCAGCTGTTTCCGGGTTGTGTCAACTTCACTGAGACGCGTATGCTTGCCCCGTCGTGGTGCGGTCGAGTTAGCCAATTCCAGGGTGCCTCCAGTTTAGGAGCTTCCTATGTGGGCTGCGTGAACTGGTAGTCAAGGCTGGTTCTGTAGTGCCAGTAGGCCCAGCTCCCCCTGTAGGACTGTTGGGGTTCGGTAACTGCGGCTGCCTCGCGGCCTAGCTGTTCTCTCCTCTCCTGTGGGCCTTCGGGTCCACCACCTGGTTCCAGCACCGTCAGCTGGTTCTCGGCAGTGTCTTTTGCTCTTGTACCTTCTGCTCCCCATCCTGGTTCCAGTACCGTCAGCTGGTTCCGGGCAGAGCCTTTGGCTTAGGTGCCTCCTTCTGGGTATCCAAGTTCCACCAACGTCAGGTGGTCCTTGGTAGTGCTTTCAGGCACGGGTACCTCCTGCTTAGTAACCGGGTTCCAGTAACGTCAGCTGGTCCTTGGTAGTTCCATTGGCTCTTGGACCTTCGGCTACCCATCCGGGTTCCAGTACCGTCAGCTGGTTCTCGGCAGTGTCTTTTGCTCTTGTACCTTCTGCTCCCCATCCTGGTTCCAGTAACGTCAGCTGGTTCCGGGCAGAGCCTTTGGCTTAGGTGCCTCCTTCTGGGTATCCGAGTTCCGCCAACGTCAGGCGGTCCTTGGTAGTGCTTTTTAGCACGGGTACCTCCTGCTTAGTAACCGGGTTCCAGTAACGTCAGCTGGTCCTCGGTAGTTCCATAGGCTCTTGAACCTTCGGGTAGCCATCCGAGTTCCAGTTCCATCAGCTGGTTCTTGGCATTTTCTCAGCCTTCTTGTACCTTCTGCTACATTTCCAAGTTGAAGACCCTAACGTCGACGACCCGGAAGACCACCCCGATGACGACGACCCGGAAGACCACCCCGATGACGACGACGACGACGACAGCGGAGACGACGACGGCGGAGACGACGACGGCTGAGACGACGACGGCGGAGATGACGACACTGGAGACGACGACCCTGGAGACGACAACATGGAAGACCGAGAAGCAGAAGAACAAGAGGCTGCAGAACAAAGAGCAGAAGAACATTAAGCATAAGACTTAATATCAGAGCAAAAGATATTATCTAAATTATATGCAGAAGAAGACTAAGCAGTGTATGGGGGTGAGTCCGTTCCTCCTCGTGGTGCCCCTGGATAAAGCCTGATGCTGCAGGCCAAACTGAACGCGGACAAATGTAACTTTTGTGACTGGCAGAACGGAAGGTGTAATCTTCCAACTTTTATAGATAACAACTACGGGAATGCCTGTCACAAATGAGAATATGATGAAGAAGTAGAATAGGAAGAATAATAACAGTGGTATAAAAAGAATATGTAGAATAGGAAGAATAATAATAGTTGAAGAAAATGAATATGAAGAATGTAATAAAAAAAAAAAATAGGTAGAAGATGAAGAAGAAGATGAATAAGGTGAAGAAGTTGATGTCAAAGATGCTGATGATGATGAAGATGAAAGTGTGGGAAAAGGAAAAAAAAGAAGGGGAAGGTCGTGGAATAGTGAAACATCAATATCTGACAAAATAAAAAAAATTTACATAGTCAATATCTTTTTCAATCCGAACGTCTTTAAAAAAAAAAAAAATCATACTATTCTATTTGATTGGACTAATCCTCATTGCCTTTAATGTCTCCGCCACCTCCCCCATACATCCTACATTATTCTTAGTTGTTTTCCTTCATGTAGAATGAACTTACAAGGAAAGAAAGGGTTTATTTTAATTCCGATATTTTGGTCCCATTGACTTGCATTGGGATCGGGTATCGGTATCGGCGATATCCGATATTTTTTGAATATCGGCCGATCCAAACCGATACCGATACTTTCCGATATCGGAAGGTATCGCTCAACACTAATTGTGAGGTCTCTATCACGGTCTCTTCCAACATGTATGAAACAGACCCCTTGGATAATTTTTGGACATTGTGCAATGGTCAAATTTCTTCTCTCAAGCTCTATATATTCTATTATTATAATTTTTTTTGCCTGTTGCCCTTCTCATGGTCACTTTAGGCGTGTGTCTGGGAGCCCGATGTTGACTTTTGGGTCTGCACTTAGACATTTTGGATGGAACATCAATGCATTAATGTGCTCCATACAATTCTTCAGGTTTCAGTCTTACACAGAATAATAATATGATTAATGAAACATGCTCTATATATATGCTGATAATTGGAAAATCTTACCCAAACATCCCTTTATAAAGGGAAATTCGTCATAACACCTCTGTTAGCATACTCCATATCCTGCTCATATACGCAACACCCCAGTAGGTGGACGGAACACCTGGGTACAAAATCTGTGCCTGAGGGTGTCTGGAAGTTTGTACTTTCTGAATTTATCTTAGTTTAACCAGGAAACAAACACAGTTTGTCAGGAGATTCACTTGTAACAAAAAAGCAGAGCCCAGCGATGCAGCAGAACTGCATTTATCAGGAGACTCGCTTGCAACACATGAAGCAAAGCCCAGCGATGCAGCAGAACTGGGTTTGTCTGTTAAGTGGCCAGTGTGAACATGCTCTTACCTGCTACATTCACACCAACTAATACTCCGGTTGATTTCTTGAGGTTTTCTGTTTCAGTCTATTTACATACATAAAGGTGTGGCCTGCCTTTTTTTTAGCTGTACGTTATGTTCTTATAATCAAGTAGCTCCCCATGGCTGTGTGACCACGAGCCGGGTTTCCGTCTTCCTCTGCCGTTATCTGCAAGCCTGTCACTTGTCAAATGGTAATGTTTTATTTTACAAGTTATGAACGTCTCGAATAGTATCACCGTGATGTGATGGAATAGCTTTTTGAATTTTTTTTTAACCAAAATTATGTTAAATAAGAAATACCCTATCTTATTTTCATGCACTATTGCTGAAGGGCATTTTCTTATTA